>NC_133616.1:83148487-83428902 GCF_964106895.1 Numenius arquata
AGTCCCTCTTCAGCTCTTCTGTAGGCTCCCTTCAGGTATTGATAGGCTGTTATAAGGTCTCCCCGGAGCCTTCTCTTCTCCAGGCTGAACAACCCCAGCTCTCTCAGTCTGTCTTCATAGGAGAGGTGCTCCATCCCTCTGATCATCCTCGTGGCCCTCCGCTGGACCCGCTCCAACAGGTCCATGTCCTTTCTGTGTTGAGGACTCCAAAGCTGGACACAGTACTCCAGGAGGGGTCTCACGAGCGCAGAGTAGAGGGGCAGAATCACCTCGCGAGACCTGCTGGCCACACTTCTCCTGATGCAGCCCAGGACACGGTTGGCTCTCTGGGCTGCCAGTGCACACTGCCTGCTCATGTTGAGCTTCTCATCCATAAGCACTCCCAAGTCCTTCTCCTCGGGGCTGCTCTCCAGCCATTCTCCACCCAACTTGTATTTGTGCCTGGGGTTGCCACGTCCCAGGTGCAGGACCCTGCACTTGGCTTGGTTGAACTTCATGCAATTTGCACGAGCCCACCTCTCCAGCCTGTCTAGGTCCCTCTGGATGGCATCCCTTCCCTCCATCCCAAACCTCCCTTATGAAGGAGGTTTTATGTGTTTGCTTACAGATATTCGCAATATTAACATACAAGGTGTTAATACGGCCTCAAAGAATGCAGTCACCACACTAAACAGGGTATTTTTTTGGCTTGCATGCAGATGCGAAAAGGGAGGTTGCAGTCACGGGGCTATCAAGATACTGTCTAAGTTTCCCAGTATAAACATACCAATTATTTCAACCTTTGAGGGAGCTCTGCTTCTTAAAATCAATGGTACTTTACATTCCTCGATGTGACTTATTTTTGAATCTCTTAAGCAGAGGCTGACAGCTTTTGCCAAAGTGTAATGAATTGCTTACCAGTGATTTCCTGTTTTCTCAACTGATATGAAAAACACAGGGTAGGTTTACTAAAATGCAAAAATAGTGCTTTTGCAGTCTGCTTTTTAAAAGCCAACTTACAAAGAATATGTTTTCTGTGTAAATACTATTTTAAAGTTTCTAGGTTTCATTGACTCTAAATCCTTCTTACCTTTTATTATTATTACCCTAAGAAGCGTCTAGCAGTTTCCAAAGCATAATGGCTGCAAATGAACTTATTTTTATACCAATACGGCACGTTGATTTTATCTCAAAAGCAAAGTGTTCATCAAAGCAACATACATCAAAAATGCAGACATGTGAAAGAGTGAGTTTTCCCTGGTGGGAAGGACAAGGTGTATTTCAAGCCACCTAGGTCCTGAGAGGATGTTTATAGGTGTAGACAACGCACACTGTTAACTTAATCTCTGTTTACAAACTGCTGGGTGAGAGGGCACAGCCTGTTTATTCTGTTTCGTGTCTCCTGACAACTTGAAGCCTTCTGTTAATGGTACCTATCAGTGATGAGGGCAGGAGGGAAAGTCATGAAAAGCTCTTGGCAGAGCAGAGCAAAACACTCCAGCTGAGAGCCTGAGAAGTTATCATCCAGGTGCATGACTTTTAGACTTTGGAGCAGCCGAGAAGATTGACCTTGGGGGGGGAAAAAAAAAAGAAAATAGCTGTAAATTTTAAAATGAGCCCAAAGCATGCTGGCACAGCAGTTTGGGAGCTTATTCCAGACCGCATAGATACATATGCCATGGAGACGTTCAATAAAGCTATTAGCTATGTACCTTGATATCAATTCTCAACACTTTGATTCAAGGAGAAGCCGGTAATGAGGGACAGAGAACAACTTTCCAGGTTGATTAGTTTGGTTTCTTTGACTTTATGGGAAAGACCTATTGAGTTTTCTGTTCCAGGACATTGCTTCTTGACAAAGGTAACGATAAAACATCAGTAAACATCCTAAATGATAGTGGCAGGCAGAATCATGAAGGCAATTCATAGACAAAATGTACTGAAGAAATGTACCAACAACCCCAAGACAAATGCCTTACCCCCGTTCTTGCAGACACTGACCTTTGTTTTTTGTGTAGCCTTGAGAACCCCTCCTAAAAACATCCCCTTTCATTCAGTCAGATCTGGAGATTTTAACACGATGCTTAAAAACTTGAACTGTGGTAAATAAAGCATTTGGTAGAGAACTTTCGGGGAATGAGCTACTTTAAATGCACAAAGATATTCTGATTAGTTTTCAATCCCTCTCTTTCTTCAAAATATCACTAATGAATCAGGATATTATTTCTCATAATTTGCGACCATACTAAATTTGCGACCATGCTACAGCTGAAACAACATTGTTTCTAGGACTCCTTGAGCCTGACTTCAGGAAGCAGTTAATTAGATATTTTAAGCTTAAAAAAGAAAAAAAAAAAAAAACACGCAAACCCCTGAATTCATGAAATTTTTTAAATTGCTGTTTTCCATTAAAAAGCAATCCCACCCGCAACCCGATGGGCATTGACAGCCCTGGATGCAGCCAAGCCGTGCAGAAGAGAAAGCAGCTGCTGGGAAGCTGCCCTAGAAAGCCCATCTCCAGTGCAGGGGCACAGGCCAGGCTGGGCTTGGGCACAAGCCACGGGAAGCCGGGGACCAGCAGAGAGATCCAGGGACCAGCAAAGTGATCCAGGGCCATCCAGGGATGCCAACCTGCCCCACTATGACCATGTGGAAATCGTTTGGTTTGGTTCGAGCTGACATTCACTCTGAATACTAATGATGGTCATTTAAGTAGAAACAACATTACCTGCTTCACCAACATAATTTTTAGCAGAAATTCAGGTTATAAAGGAAAGTGGGGAGCTAGCTGCTGTCTTGGTTTGCTGGAGTGGAGACTGAGATAGTCGACCTCTCCCCATTGCCTAGGTTCAAATTTACCGTCAGTTCTTGCGTATGGGTGGGAAAAACCATGTACAGCTCTTTCCCATCAACTCCCTGTGCTTTGTGGATATCAAAAAACAGAACAGGTTTAGTGCTCTCCTTGGTCACAAAAACAGCAAGTCCACTTTGCCCAGTCAATTACAGGAGCATATAGGCACAGCCCTAATACATTGGGTTTAATTCTAGGACTGAAAAACAAAGAATAAACCTGCTATTTTTCATTCTTAATATTATATTAATTATTTACTAATTATTACAAGAATCATTTCAGAATAAAAAATTACCTTTTCTAGATTGCAAGTAGTGAACCGAATAAAGGGGAAATCAGAGCAGGGAAGGTTTCTGTGGTATAAATTAAATTTTGCATGCCACGTTGGATGTGAGATCTTAACTATATTTGAAGATATTATGTGTTGAAGGCTATATGACACACAGTTGATATGTCATCTAACTCAGATGAGATCAGCGCTCTCCTTTGATACGAGCTTAGAAGTGTATCTCCTCATACATTTCTAAACTGTAAAAAGTATAAAAGTAATTTTAAAAGAAAACCCACTCTGTGAGTAACCATTAGATTTCTCTCTCTCGTGTGTGAGGCCCTGGTGCCCTTGTATGTTTTAAAATTACCGGTGAGTGTTGCAGCTGAATATTTCTAGATCTGTATGCCAGCTAGGGAATTAGAGATTGCTGTCGTGGGATTATTTAAATCAGGTCAATTCCAAACTTTAAAACAACTCTTCATTGGGTTGGTATTCATTAACATTACACATCACCTATTGATCTTGGTGGTCTTCAGTGGCCAAGGACAAGGCAGCTGGTCACAGCAGCTCTTTGATGGAGGAATCCAGAACAAAAGCGGGATGCTTTCTTTCTGAGGAAGGGGTTGGTTTTTTTTGCTTATCTTCCCCCTGCTCCCCAGAAAAAAAAAGGGGAATCTCATTTGCCCTTGACACCTTATCTTCAGGGTGAAGACATTTTCCAGCTTGACTTATTCTGCCAGGCACTTCTGCAGTTGCCCTTCCTGCCTGTTTTGCAGGACTATATTGGTTTTACCAGACACCTTAAGTGTTCCAAGGCAAGAAAATAGTAATTTTTTTATGATTAGTCTGCTTCTGCTTTTTGGGTGCAGCAGGGTTCTGCTTGGTCTGTAGTAATAGACACTGCCCTGATCAAAACAAGATAAGGAGAAAGAGGCATCAGCCCACCTGCAATGTGTAACAGAAGGAACTGCCAAATTGGCCATTGCTAAAGGAGCCAGTTATGGCCTTTCAGACACCATCTCATACCCTTGGTATAACAAGTCCTTGGTGGATCCTTGTTTTCATTAGCACACAGTGCCATTCATCTGTTTGAACCAAGATCAGAGCCCCATTCCGCTGGGTCCCAATAGGCACGTAAGAAACCACCTCTGCCTCAAGAAACCAACATCTAAATAGATGCGACGATCCCACAGCTCAGCAACATCACAAAGATGCTATTTGATTTTTCCCAACATCAGCCAAGTAGGTTCCTGTAGAGATGGAAATTAACTAAATCCCTTCAGGTGTAATGAACTGTAACATTCTCTATGCATATACACACACATATATGTATTTAAATTTTTTTTCTGTGTTTTGAGAGAAAGTCTGACCACATATTTGGATTTTAAAAAAAGGTGGTTTGCATTCACATTGTACAGAAAGCACTTGCCTTCAGGTTTTGTTAGGGAAAACTGGGATAAAACTCTGACTTTCTCCACTCCTTAGTAAGGACTTCTCCTTAGGTACCTATGCTGTGAGAGGACAGACTCTCTTCTGTAGCTGCCCCCATGAATCCCATCTGCCCATAGCGTGATGCAGCCCATCACTGTGGGATAAGGGGCAAATGTGATGGGCAGGCAGCAGCAAGCGGAGGTCCTCGGTTCAGTCACAGGCACCTCTGCAGGGACCACAAGTGTCAAACCCACCCTCCAAAGCCAGACCCTCAGGATCATGTCACTGTTGACCAGAGGACCAACTTATCCTGGAACGTGACAGAGTTTTATTTTAATTGTTATTTCTATATTTTAGCATCTCATCTTTAGAGATATATCAACTATAAAGTACATTTCATATCCTTTTCTGTTGGGATAACATAATTACATCATGCGACATTAGGTGAAATAAATTCACGCTGCCGAGTGCTATAATTAAGACTGTGCTGGCCAGCCCATTTTTAAAACCCTCTCTCCAGTCATGAGTTTCTGAAAAATTTATCTTGTCTAGCAAACTATATGACATATATCCATGTCGGCGGATGGGAATAATTACTCTGGGTATAATTAATGCAATCTGAAGGGCTTCAATAGTCATGAAGTTATTATGTAACTGCACAATAATTAAATGATCAAGTAACTACTCAGTAATTTCATGGTGATTTGTGCTGTATACGATATTTGCCTTGCACAAACAAACAATGCTGTCATACAATTCAGAGCAGATATGAGTATCTGCATGTCGATACTGAAAATACATGCCAGATTTTTATGATGGCTTGCTCCCGAAACAGTCACTGCTTCTGAGCATATTTTCTGTAAGCATGAAGATCAAGAGCCCCGTCTATTTTTAATGAAAGTGTATATCCATATAAACATAAACACTTCCATGGGCAAAGATGGAACTGTGTCATATTTAAAATTTGAAAATATTGAAGACGCAAGACATAATGATGCACATCTGGGCCCTAAAAATCAGGACGCTGGCCCTGGGGAAGGTTCTTCACAAACCTGGTCTGTACGTGGGGTGGAGTACACGGTCCAACTTGTGTTTTAGTGTTCCCGGTTACAAATCCCATACCGAGAGCTCCCTTAGAGCCACAAGGAGCACGAATGTTGGGGAGCAAATCCTGGAAGTTCAGGGCTGTACACTGTGAGGAGTCAGACAGCCCTATGAGAAGATCTAACAACCTTTGACATTCGAGGGTTTAAAAGTGCCATACCTGGATTTTGCCTTTGGAAGACCAGATTGGGACACTCTATTCCGAATTTGGAGAGGGGAGGACGGTGTCTTTTTTGGTGCGTGGGAGCAGTTCCTTCTGGTTTCTCTTTTACATGTATATTAGTTCCTATTATCAAGTGAAACAACAATACAGTGCTAGCAAATACAGTCTGTCATTGGAAAGCTTATCTTTTTTGTTCCAACGAAATCACTACTCTAGTGACACAGATATTATCACCTCACTCTCTGTATTATCTTAATAAAGTGTCTGCCTCTCACTGTATCTGAGCATGTGCCTTCAGTAAACAGAAAATGTCCTGGGCCGTACTCAAAATGCCTAAATGAATCCAAAGTAGTATGCATTGATTCTAGTTAAATAATTGCATGCATTTTTAGTATGCTTATGTAGTATATATCTGTGTAGAATAATACCTGTAGAATTCTACCTATGTAGAATAACATCTGTGAGAAGCCTTTTAGCTTCCTTCACATGTATTACTGGGCATGTATCCATGCCCCAAAAATCTCTTTACATTTGCGAGTAATCACCGAACAGTCTCAAGAGATGGACTTTAACTTTTCTGGCTCTGGTGTCACGGTGTCCAAAGGGTCCAGAGAGGAGCATTTCCAGCACCCTGACAGACCATTTTCTGGGGTTTTTTTGCTCACAGCTGCCTGCTAGAGAAGTGCCAGAGAAGCACCAGAGATGGGCACGGCACGGCATAGGGATGGGGATGGTTGGTTGCTGCTGGACCAAGTGAGAGAAGTGCCTCTTGCCCAAACCAGCAAGAGGCAACAAAGTTTTGCCCAGCAGATCATTAATAATTCACATACCATGTAAGCTGAGACAAAAACATGTGAAAGGTATCAGAAGAAGGAGGTCTTGTCCGTTCAAGTAGGCCGCAGATAAGAAATATTTTTGGAAGCTAATCTTGGCAATGCTTTATGTCATCTCCACTCTTACTTTCACAACTATTTTTATAAGGTTGTATTTACTCCATGCTGGCTGCAGGGACCAACACAGAACTTGGTGATCTGAAACTGCTACCAAACCTCGTTCTTGGGCTTTGTGCCATGGGCTGTTTGGCTACAAAGGAAAGAAAATAAAAGGAGGAGGAAAGAGAGTAAGAGAAGAAGAGAGATCACGAGAGTGAGAGGAGACGAGATCACGGGACAAAGGTGCTGACCCAGAGCAGGCTAAAGACCCAGAAGCACACCAGCTACTGCTTCTTCCTAACCTGTCCCCAAGAGAAGGAATGATGAAGCAAAGAAGGTAAAAAAAACCCAACAAATAGGAGTATTGAAAGGGGGGAGGGAAAAAACAGTTGGTTTGAAAGTTGCATCAAATTAATATCTCATCAATCTGTGTCTATAGTGATAATTTACTGTTTCTAAATGAAGGCAGTGCATGTAGCATCTATTTTTTCATTTAACGCAGGGACAAAGGTCAACATCTGTTATGTAGCTGTTCCTTTTTTACATTAGTGGCGGTTTACTTTCATTTTTATATTATGTTCTTAAACGCATTTCACAAATTCCTTAATATACTACACATGTGAAAAAAAACCACCTTCTAAAAATGTGAATAATCTTCACTTATTTTTCAGGGCGTAAAACAATAGAAAGGTTGTTTGGTGGGGTTTTTTGGTGAATTCAGTTTATTTCAGTGTGTTCTAATGCATTGGAGGTATGTTCCTCCCCCTATGGACCAATGGACTTGAGCATGGTTAATGACATCATTAGTGATGTTTATCAAATATTTTCTGTCATAAGAAATATTCATGGATTGCAGTTTCTTCCATACCAACGTAAACTACTGGCAATGAAATGTAGGGCTATTTCAAAGAGTCATTGCTGTCTTTCTAAATGTCTTAATTGTGATTACTTATTAACTTGCACCTTTCATTCCCCTGACTTGCAAACACTTAACTTTTGCTCAGAGTGGTGATGCAGATGATAAGCCTGGCTAATTCTGAGGATGCCAGTGGAAGCTCCCCCATGGTAATATGCATTGAAAACCTCCCAATAACCCCAGCTGCCTGGTGGGATCTCTCATGGGCTCCCTGAATCCATGACCTAACCCTAACCCCGACTCCTTCTGAGCAAGCAACACCACCTTAAGAACAGAGAAATATACAGGAATATAAGGAATATGCACACTGTAATTAGCAAGGGGAAAGGGCAATGCATAGCTAAAGAGAGCACACCACCTGGACTAAACGATGTCTATGCACAGCACCAGTCTCTGCATCCACAGCCCAACCGCGCAACCAAATCTCAGCTGGCCACTCTAAGGAGCACAAAGGAGAAGACAGAGTGTGGGAGGACTACGCTGTGCTGGTCTCATCAAGGTCGAGGCATGTAATTTATTCCTGGAGGCTTTTAATTGAGGGAGGGGGAGCTGTTAGCCTGGGGGAGAAACGGTTGCTCTGAGCCGATTCCTTCTCTTGATTTTTAGAAGAGAGTGCTCCTGCAAACAGCAGGAAAGGGGAATTAATATCTCTATGCCTATTTCCAGCCACAACCAGAAGCATGTGTTTGCAACGTTCCCAAAAACTGCCCGCCAGCGGCAACCCAGGCTACTCCTGGAACTGGCAGCCCTGACCGGAGGAGGAACATACATTCAGTCCTGAACACCCCCCAAAAAAAAGACTACAGATTTGAGGTTAATGCCATACAGAGGTCCCTGGGGGGGCTGTGATGGTCATGAGAATGTCATCTCTACTACTTCACAAGCCAAAAACTCTAAACTACTCTGTCCTTTGATTGTAAGAGGAGACAGCTTTTCACGACCATCATCTACCCAACACCACGAGCGGCATGGCCACAGTGGGAAAATGCAGAGGGAGACTTGGCTGTTTGTGTTACACCAGTGAGGAGCAAGTCTCTGTCACACTATCTGCTCCATCTTTAATTTTTGGCTTTTTCCTATAAATTAAAATATGTGGGGAAAGTGATCAGATGGAAAAAGAAAAGAAAAACAGGGAAGATAAAAAAAAAAAAAAAAAAAAGGGAAGAAAAAAAAGGAGAAGAACAGCTGCATTCCACGGAAGCCACCACAAATGGAGAGTGACTGTATGAAAACATCCTCAGGAGCAATAAGCTACTAGGTGAGAACTCATTGGATTTGAATTCAGGAGAACAAACATGGTATCTAATTGGGGACAGAGATCCTGTTTTGGAGGAATGTTTCTGATAAAGCCAGGTCTGCTGTCTGTCCAGGTGAAGGAATCAGCACATGCACATAATTCTTTGCATCCTGCAGAAGAAGTACTGCCATACTTTATCCCTGCTCTAAACCTGATCCTTTGCTTCTTTCTCTGATCTTGCACCCCTGGACTCTACCTCTGGCCACTGATGACACAACACCCCGCATTTACCCCAATGTACACAAGTAGATTAATGATGTGAAGCCTCACAATTTCCTTTCTGGGGGGCAAATACTCCAATTTACATGTCCTTTGTGAAAGCAGTGTAGCCCCTTCATCAACTCTACCATTTTACCTGTCTATACACCTCTTGAAATTCTTAAGTCTGACCACTATATTAGACAAGTAAAAATTCCCCGTGTGCAAAGTAAAGCAAAAATTAAAAATAAAAAAAACATCCCTCTTGAATGCCTTAACATTGCATCAGCTTGGGTCTGTTCATTTATCTAGGAATTTATTCCTGATGAAGACAGAAACAGATGTCTATGAATCTTAACAACTGTGATGACAAAATGCTGTATCAGTGCTTCACCAGTTTTTTTGCAAGAAAGCGTTGAGAAAGTATTTTTGCAAGCTTTTCTGTTGGGAGCACATGTCCTCGGAAGGGAGACAGCTAATTGTCTTCACGTACCTGGATTCAAAATTTAATCGCTATTATGTTCTTAAACACTTGAAATTCTTAAATCTTCGATATACATCTTGCTGGTGTAGCTGGTGAAACAGAGCATCAGTATTTCTGCAAGTGAGGTTTATGGAAGCTGCTGCAGCTGCAGGTAGACAAGGCTGAAGAAGTAGTGTGTTACCTTTCCTTTTTGTTTGATTCTTCAGAAGAGGATGAAATAATAAAGGATATATACGACAAGGTAAAAGGACACAGGAATGAAGGAGTGTGACCAGCAAGATGAAATCCTAATGAGATTATCAACACGTGGCATGGGTACAGTTCCCTCAGAAGTGGTGTGACCTACCAAACAGCCAGGTGTTTCCTTCTGCTTGGTAGCAAAATAAATTAGGACAAATGGGATGAAATGTAACAGTACAAAGCGCAAGTCCAGGCACATAAATAGCAGGAATTTGTGGGTGTACAGAGGAAGCTGCAAGTAGGAAGCAGCCGAGGAAGAAGAAGACCTCACCGACATATCTCTGAAAAACCCAAGTGTGCTATAAATCTGGAAAAGGAAAGAGAAGTATTGATACTTCCACCTGGGACATCGGTGAAATTATCTACAGAGCTCTGTAATATATAGGTTGTGCACCTCTGAAGAAAATAAAACCAAACTGCAGGAAAGGGGGGTTAAGTTAGTCAGGGAAAGAGATAAAATGGGAAAGGGGACTGAGGGACCAGGCCAGTTTAGTGGCCCATTTGCCTTTGCAAAGCGGGCTCCGAGTGGGGCTAGAGTGGTTCCCTGTAAATAACCACATGTGCAAATAGCAGGGGGAGAGAAAAAATGCTTAAGCCAAACACCGAAAGAGAAACACATTTATTTCCACTGTGCATGAGCACTTTTACAGCAGAAATTAGAAGTTTCTAACTATCAAAGCAGCAAGCCTCCAGAACTGAAACACAAGTCAGTGGGAAAAAAAACAAACAAACAAACAAACAAAAACACCAACAAAACACAAAACAAAACAAAACACACACAAAAAAACCACAGAAAAATTATTTTAAGCAGGACTTGTTTACTTTCAAGAAGGCATTGCACGACACAAGTGGCAGCAATATTCAGGTCAGAAACTCTTATTTCACCCACTGCTCCCCTTTTGGGGGATGGTGGTTGGTTTGGGGTATTTTTTTCCCCAGGATGATTTTCAAGATCCTGCCCATTGAGCTGCTGTTTGGGTTTCCCTGTGCTTTGCCTGCCATGAGTCCTTTTTTGCCCCTGTATTCACTTTTCACTTTTCTCCTTATAGTTTTAGGCCATGGGAGTAAACGTTCATCTCAGCGAACTTAAATTTAAGTCGGATGCCAACTTTTGTGCCTTTTTCCGCTGCAAAATCTGTTCCAATCTTCACGCACGACACCAGCATCAGGCTGCAGTTCCGACAATCGTGTTATTAAAACATGCGCTGTGGGGCTACAGTCAAATTAATTGGCGCCATGCTGCCAAAATACCCTCCCCAGGAAAAAACAGTCATCCCTGTGAACTGTGCCATGGCTTTCTGACACGGGTTGTACATATGTCACAGGTTTACTCTGGACGTGCATTTTTGAGCCATACAGGACAATGCCTGAATCCACAATACCCTGCAGATTAGGGAAAAAAACATTTAGCGTACGACTGTTTAAATTTATACATTAAGCATTTTCTGTCCTTGAGTGCCTGCTGAGGCACAGATAGGGAAGGACAGATAGGTTTCACAGCAAGGTGAAACCATACGAATTCGCGGGGCGGTTTCTTTTCTTCACATGTTTTTTTCTTCCCCAAAACTAACTGCAACATGACGTTCCCTCTTCCAACCATGTTCATGACGCAGGCCTAAGAAAAACTACCTTGTGTCAGCCAGCAAAGCTCAGAAACTTTTTATTCCATAGGAATGCTGATCACACAGTCTGGAGAGCCCACCGGCGTTTTGTGGCTTGTGTGTAATTAAGAGTCTTTTGTTGCGCACACATAGTATTTGAGGAATTCAGATCCAAACACCGTTATTTTATCTCAAACTGAACCGGAGAGCTGTTTACACAGGAGCTTTAGCTTCAGAGCTGCACGGGAAAGCTAATACTTTGCAGAAAGGTGTCTGGAGACCAAAAGAATTTTTTCAAGTGTCCGGCGACACGCACCCTCCCGACTGCCGGGGAGGCGATGGTCGGGTTCGCACTACAAGCAGCTCAGTCTTTAAAGTCCAGCAGATAAAAGCAGTGGTCAAGCCTCGGAGACTAGATATTCCCCCGTGAAACATAATACAGCATGAAATGGAGAGAAAGGAGATCCTGTGCTTTTAACCAACAGCTCTTTGACAATGAGGCTGAGTGTAAGCAGATGTTGTTGCTGCATAAACAACCAAGTCCTTTGTCCATATCGGCCTTAAGAGCTTAGCTTCTAATGGAGGGGTGGATGGCCTTGATTTACACAGTTCAGCAATAAGGCTGGAAATACCTTTTTATAGCCCTAGAGATAACTATCTTCTTAACACCAGGCATTTTGTGACCACTTTATAACCCTTAAAGACGGCAAATTTACTGCGCAACAAAGCAAATGTTTAAGGGAATTTGCTAACGAGGTTTTCCACCCTTGTCAGAGGCCAGGTCTGAGAGCCAACTTTGGAGTTTAAAGTGAAAGCTCCAGACCTCGAAGCAATTTGTTGGAAACACTGTGAACTTACGAGGCCAGGAGGTGAAATTCAGATAAGTACTTTGAGTCCCTTTTTTAAACCGTTCTCCCTCGCTTTGCACCTCAGTCTTGGTTTTTCTGGTTTTTCTGGCATGGTGGACAGGCCAGCTGGCCCCATCATGGGCTATCACAGCTTCCATGGAGTTGTTAACACACATCTGAGGTCCATGCTTGTCCAGGCAAAGCTTCTCAGGTCCACATTCTGGCTAAAAGATGGGCTGAAGCGAGGCATGAGAGCAGGATCCATCCTCTGGACCTGTTCACCAACGGCTTTGCATCCTGATCCATCTCTGCTCGGGGATCCAGAGACTCACTGTCCCACACAAGGAATTACCTCCTCTATCCTCAAAACCTGATGTAAAACCACACAACGTGCGTGGCAGCCCTGGGTTCTGGCTGGACAACCCTCTAGGCAGGCGAAGAAAGGCGTTTTGTCCATTTTATGTCTTGTCTATTTCGCGTGGAGCAGACCAGGGCAGGAGAGGTGGTCACACTTTCTCCTCTTGCTCCGGAGCACACGTTGGCTGTTATTTGTTTGTCACGGTATTGCATGTTTAGACTCCAAAACCATAAATTTGAATAAGAGGGCTGCTTCCTTTTCCTAACAAATGCAGCTTGTTTATAAAAACAAACCACCGAGGCAATAGGAACAGAATGGAGGCGAGTTTTCCGAGCAAAACAGCAATATTGTCATGATTAATCTTTCCGAATGTTGTGACTGATTCCAAGACTTGTTTCCCTGTAAGTTTGTGTTGATTTGCTGATGATAAATGCACATTTCTGACCGGAACACAGAGTGCAAATCATTGTGAAAAAGCACTGGTAAAATACTATGCAAATAACAAGTAACTGGTAACCGTAGGTAAAATCACAGTTTCTGTGATATTTATTACTGCAGATATTAGAAATATACTTTATCGGTTTAAGTGTTGTACGTTTCCTTTTTCAAACATGACAGAAAGGCACATTTCTGATCAGAACAAAGAGTGCAAATTACTGTGAGAAAACATTGATACAATATTATATAAATAACAAATAACTGGCAACTACAGGTAAAATCAGTACCTGTGATATTTATTACTGCATATATTAGAAATATACTTTATCATTTTAAGTGTTCTATGTTTTCTTTTTCTTATCTGACAAGATGACAAAATATTTACCTGGCAATAATATTGACATTGAATTTTTTTAAAGGGAAGAAATTGCAAGAAGTTGCTTAATATGTAGGTTCTCACATGTGTCATTGCCACTTTAATATGAGATAACAAGGTTTAAATAAAAGAAGTGGTGTTACTATAAGCAAAATGGGCTTTAAATGGTGCTTCTATTTGTATTTCAGTTTTCTTTTCCCACTCTTTGCCTTATATTGCTTTTTTAATTATAGAAACTTTTCAGCCCTGGATTAAATAATGCCCTTAACTTAATATATTTGCCAATTTAAAGAAGTCATGCATAAATCAGAGGATGAGGATGTAAATTCTGAGTCATCCAAGTCATATTTCACCGCCATTTTTCATAAAGAAATGCATTCATTGTTTATTTTAAATCCTTTTACGAAGTTTTCAGACAAAACAAGGTCAAATCACATATAACACCAGATCAACGAAGAGCAAAGGTCAATGGTTCGTAATGCTGGTTCTTAAAGGTGGTAGGTCAATGTGCAAAGCCGTAGGATTTTTGAAAATAAAGAAACATCTTGCGCTGAGGATACTGCAAAAGACAGGTCCTGTTTTAAAGCATTTATTTTAAAAGACAAATACCTCCCTAACAACAAGCCCTTGATGTCTCTGACACAAGAGACATGCAAAAGTCATTAAGGCTGTCCCAGCGGAGCTCCTACAGTTGCTTCACTTTAGGGTGGGTGTGAGTATGCTTAAAATTAAATTACTTTAAAATAAAGTTAGAGCACTAAGCAATATCCTGCTTTTGACTCAGCAGGGTTTCCCGTGAGAAAAGAAAGTGGGCAAAGAGAGCTTAGAAAGACAGACAAACATATTTACCCCTAGGTGGAAGGTACAAATTAAATTAGCTTGCCACAAAAGGGAGATGTTTTCTCCTTCTGTTCAGATGTCATGGTAGTGAGGAAACATCGTCTGGGGCCAAGAAAAATGGCACAAATGCATTCATCTAAGCTACCATTCATCCTGTTCCAAGGTCTAAACAGAGCACATAAAAGAACAGCGCTGCTGAAGCACTTCCTCTCCTTAGTTACCAAATGGGGACTTGCAGAGGAACATGGGAGCGGAGGGTGGGGATATTTCCAGCATGGATTTCACTATTGTGGTGGGGATGACGGAGGATGTCATAGACCCGATGAGGCTGGACGGGAAACGCCATGGCCCCGATCTGATCCCCTCTTCGCCCCCCCAGCCCTCCACCCCGGGGGGAAAAGCTCCACGTTGAGCTCGGTGCCGTGCGTTGAGAGGTGCACCGCAAAGTTTTTCCCCCCTCTCCCTCTCTAAAGCTGGAAAACAACAGCGGCACTTCCTGAGAGTCAAGTATATCTTTTATTGTGCCTCATTAATATGCATGTTTTTGGCACTCACTAGGGTTCAGCTGGTACGCTTTCCAGTATCTCATTCTTTATTTATATGAGACTGGGAGGTGTGACCTATGGAGCCAGTTGGCTGTCATGAATTGGAATATTCATTAAGCCTTGTGAATTATGCATTGGACCGCTTATAACACCAAGATCCACAGTTGATCCAGCCAGGACTCTTAACGGCTTCCCATTAGGTGGAATGATCCACAGATTGGTAAAAACATACATGTGCGCTGTACCCTGCAGACATCACTGTGCCAGTAATCCAGGGAAGTGCCTGGGGATTTTGTGACTCATGCTTGACAAAGTCAGTCTAATCCTTGTTTTTGTATTTATTTGAAGAGTTTTAGGGTTGAGTTTCTGCTCTTGCGAGTTGCAGTAGCATTGTGCTCCTCTAGATTTTGAGCTTTCCTTCCAATCTCTCAGCAGCCTGTACAACAAATTGTTTTCTTGTCGGGCTTAGAGGTTTGGATCTGGCAGGAAACCCTCTTTACATAGATATTGAGTGCTATTTTATGTGTGGAATTCGGTGTTAAGAAAGAACTCCCAAGAATACAGATATTCACAAAAGGGAAACTCTTCCTTGCCCGCAAGGTCATTTCTTATTTCATTTGGTTATGTTAAACATCACACAGAGGCTAGATTTGACTTTCAACCATTGTTTCTGAGTTTTATATGTGCATTAAGGTTATATTTGTCTTAGTGCTTAGGAACTAAAGTTGCACACAAAGATTTTATCCTCTAAAGATGGTGGTCAGCATCTTATTTGTATTTTGAAAAGCACGAATTACATATTCTTCTTAAAGCCTATTGTTTACCTAGCGAAGACCTAAAATGGAGGCAAGTGGTTAAAATACATAAAAAGAAAATTCTGGGAAACTTGACATGTCAAGATTAATGAACAATTTCAAAAGCCTTGGTCACTTTAATAGTATCAACAGGCCTCAGTGCAGAAAAGTTGTCTTGTCACCTTATGACCTTTCAGCTTGATATTTGGAGTTGCGGTATGACCCATGCAACCCAAAACTGTAAGGAGGAAAAAAAAAAAAAAGGAAGAAGAAAAAAAATAAAACAAACTTAAAAAAACTTACACTGAAAAGTCTCCACGTGGGTATTCCGTTTGCCATGAGGGGGTATGCACTAGTTTTAAGTGGTAAGGTTTCTGCTGCAGCATACCTGCCAAGGCGAGTAACAACTCTACGTGAAGCAGCTGGGAGAAGTAAAGCTCTTCTTGCGCAACCTGAATTCGCCGCATTGTTTGCCATAAGTTCTGTGGCCTGGCCTGAAAGTGGATAGCCTGATCTATGAAAAGGTCACGGGTGAGCCCTGTGTAAAATGGCATTGTTTACAGTTTTTTTAGTGAAGAGATTAGCTGTCATTTATTTCCACATACCTTAACTGAAGAGCTTTAAAGGTTCCCAGCAAGAGCATGGTCTTTTCTCTTTCTCAGCCTGTCACATACTTGTCAGATTCAATAAAATTCCTTACCTGAATTATGCAGATGAGGTTTTGTTGTGTCCAGCACCCATCATTGTTCATCTCCACTACAGCTGAAACTTCTAGCAGCCCTCTTGCTTATACTGCCTGATTTCAGCACTCCTTAGGTCAAGACCTTTCAACCTCAGGGCTTGACTTATGCCACAACCATTTGACAAATCGCCCAGGCCTTCACAAAAGCTGGTTGAGCTCCAAAGTGACTGCTCTCTATACACCACTGTTTCACTGTTTTGACATTTCCTTCTCACTTTTCCCCTCAGTAATTAGACAAAGGAAGAAAAAGACATTTGTGTCCAAGGAATGCTTTCATTTAGGGCTGTGATAAATGGCTACCCTTTCCAAGGAGCTACAGACCCACTGCAGGAGAAAGTTTCTTCGCAAGGAAGCTGAGCAAGGACAACTACCCTGTTTCTGCCTTGGGGGGCAAGAGGGTGTGTGGGACACACAGCATCTTCCACTGTAAGACCTGCACAGCGCATCTATTGATCTTATATAGCTTTTTCATCCAGGCAATATAATGGATTTGGACAAGTTGTCCAGATTCCATCTTCATTCATCCTTCATAAATTGGCGTAGGACAATGTAGCATGTTCAGCATAATGAATGGAATAGCAGACCAAGCTGGACTAAAACATAAATGATGGAAATAAATGAAAGCATGCCTCTTCCATTTTTTTCAAGAATTATATTTTTTATAGGATGGACAGAAGAGACAGGAACTTTTTATCCCAACTCTAGTACTGATTCTTTTTCTTTCTCTGGTTGATTTGCCTCTCGGCTTCAGTTTCTCCATATGTGACCTGCAAAATATGAGTAAGATATTTACAGCTTTTGTAAAGTGTTTGGGAATCTCTAAGTGAAGAGCTCTGTGTGAAGCACAAGGCATTATTAGAAGCAGCAGCAGTTGTAGCATCATTCTCCTACTGAGTGTCTCCAATTTAAAGCACTGCTTCATTCAGAAGAGCTCATTCGCATCAAAGCACGTTAACCCCTGCTGCCCATAATTTTTCATAAGTTTCTCCTGAAATAACACTAATTTATTGGACTATCAATGATTTGACATATTAGTGGAGCATGACAAATTTGAAAGTATTTTCAAGGCATTGAGATCAAGATCTTTCAGTTGTAGAAGTTTGCATGTTTAAAACAGAACTGGCATTGTAATGCCAAATATTTCTTAATAGAGAGAACTTATGTCAACCATATTTTTGTAAGCTTCTTTCAGATTATTGTGCTAATGCTTATTGTTCCATTGGGAAGAATGGCTGCCAAACATGTAAAATAATTGAAACTGCATGTGACTCAGTTGTTAGAGCCGCAGTGAGGAATTAGCATGTTACAATTCATGGTATGGTTAATCTGTCTCTTCTGTTCATGGTAATGCATTAATCAGAACATTACCAAATCACATTACCAAATCACTCAAATTATTTTTATGATCTGATACTACATTAGGATTAATAAACCAACAAAGCTGCCCTTGGAGCTCTGCGCATGATATATGACTCTTTTCTCTAAGGCTTGTAATTAAGAGCAGGACAAACACAAGAACCTTCTGAGTACTTAATTTTGTGTGGCACAGGATCAACACGCTTTTCTCTGTTTGTAGTATTGCCATCTCGTGACACTACCTGTTCCTCGAGAAACAAGGGAGTCGGAGTCCCTGACTTGTAATAGGGAAGGTTAGATGCATTTGCACTGTAATTTCTGTAAAGCAAGAACATAATGGGGGAAACAATTGCATCTAGAAATATTGACTTTGAGGAAACTGAAGTTTCTTGTGCTGTCCCTTTTCACTAACTGTGTGCATCATGAGAACAAATCCATAATGTAATTATTTTGGAAGCAATCCTACTATTAAGCCCCCAAAAAATGCCTTAATTTAGCTTGATTTCTTTGGCTCTGACAAAGGAAAGGCTCTCTAGAAGTTTCCCATGTTAATGGGCTATCCGGTGCTGGACCGGATAGCCTTGTATACCTGAAATAACACAGCCCCAGGGCTGGTAGCAGGACACATTCCAGCTCACACTTCCTTCCCAGTGCATGCGAATGCATTCAGTAGGGGGGTGGGATGGGGTGGGAAACCACGGGAACTTGGTCGGGAAACCTTTAACTGGTAAAGTGTTATTGAAACTGTTAACCGGGCTGAACCAACTCTTGTAAATCTAATGATGCTGGAAAAGCAGAGCAACCACGTCCGCACCCCTTTCTCAAGCAAAAAGCCACACCGTCATGAGGATCTTGACCTGCCTTCACTTATTGAGCTCAGTCAGATGCAGAATGATGCCTTCAAAGCAGTCTCTGTGAACTTCCATGCTTCACATTTTCAGGGGATGTTCATCATGTTGTCTTCTTCCAGCTTTCCTGAATCCGCATGATGATGTTCCGTGGGACTCAGTGATACTTAAGTTTTTATTAGTTTCCTATTCATATCTTGAACGTGTTCATTGACAGTTTTTAAGTCTCAAACCTCCATTTATGATTATATCTTGTGGCTTCCATTAAGAGCAAACCACGCAGTGGTCCTAAGGAGGTGTAATAAGCAATAAAATAAAATACCCATAAAAGGCTGCCCTGCTGAAAAAAGACTGAGTGCTTTGACACCTTTAGAGAATTTACATTGGTAACTGTTGTTATTATTTTTGTAATAAGCATTATACCTATTAGCTCATTGCACAGCCATAAAAAAAAACAAATTGCTCATAATTTTCTGCTGAATGTCTTTCAACTCTCATTCAAAAATGAAAGAAATCTAATATCTTATTTTTGGATTTGTTAACATTGGCAACTCAGCATAAATAAGAGGACAAGAGTAACAATTGTGAAACGTACCCTCAAAAATACTCTTGGAGAGGAAGCATCAACCTTCTCAAAGGTAAATTTCGTTCAGATTTGGTTCAGTGATCTTAGCTGGAAATAAACAGGTTTCATCCCGTGTATTATTACATGAAAGCAAGAAATTTAGAGGTTTAAGTGCTGGCATCGCCCTATTAGAGCTTTCTATGATCTCAAGAAAGGAACAGCAACCTACTTCATGAGTGTGTGCCTACCCTTCTACTCTTTTACAGAGCAAAATTAACTAGAAGATTAAAAAGGAAACATGGATTTTTAAGAATTCATCAGTTCATCAGCCTGTTGATCATCTACCTGCCTCCTCCTGTGATAAAATGAACTACCTTGTGTCTAGACCTATGGTAACTAAACCCAGTTTATACCCAGGTAGTGTAGCTGGTTTGAGCTGGGCCGACGTAATCAGGTCTCATTTCTCTGGGCAGTCTCTACAATTAGAGACAGACCTAAACCTGGCAAAAACAGTACTGGGGCAGATACATGCAGCTGAAAAGGCAAGAGACATGAGCTGGTTGCGCAATGAAAAGTGGTCACTTATGTGTTAGACACTGAAGTTTGTCATAGAGGTCTCCTTTTTTTTCTTTGTTTTGTTTTTTGTTTTTTTTTTTTTTAAAAAATCTTCCATCACTTGGATGGGGCCATGGATTTTGTAGAGGCTTTTGTATGGATCCACTATTTTATTAGCATTGGGACGCTTTGATAAATGATAGGGCATAGATTTGTAAGTAGGACTACAGATGAAACTTTGTAGAAACATATCCATGAGTCCCGTCAGTGGTGAGCCTCCAACACTTATGAGAGGCACTGCAGAGGTCAAACACCTTTTTTTGTCTGAGTCACAGTGACATTTCTAGTTTGGCTTGTATTTGTTGAAACAGTTGTATGTGAGAGAGGTCAACAGATGGATGGGAAGTGTAAGGCTACATAGTCTTTGAGTAGTTTCTGCCTTAGATCTCACAGCTAAAAAGTAGAGACACCTGTTGAAAAAAGAACAGTATAGACTTTGTAAGCAAGAAAAGTGTGCAAGGGGGTTGGAGATCCTCTTCAAGAGAGTCTGTGGATGTGTGCCATTTGTTGGCATTCAATTTGAGAACTAAAAATTCTGATTGTGTTTGGATCAGATAGCTTCACACTAAGGAACCACTTAGCCCCGCGGTGCTCTTTCTTCTGCAGATAAGTTGCTACACAAGACATTAAGTTCTCCTGTCCCTTGGCAGAGGAGCAATGTTAAGCTGAAAGAAATGAACTCATGTCTCTCTGGTTTCAGGTCTTTAGGTATCATGACTATATATGTTTTGAGTTGGTGTCCAAAACATTAAGAACAAGTTGATCAGAATTTGTGCCTTGCGCTTCATAAAGTTTTGGAATGTTAGTGAAGCCCTACCCATCACTGCAGTCAGGTCCATGTGTGATCTTCTTACTCCTTTGTTAGAAAGATATTTATTTGCATTCTTCAGTTTCCTTTTAACTAGATCAGTCCAGTGAAGATTATCTTTTCTGCTTCCTTTGCTCTTTTCCATGTTTATCATAAGATTTCTCTTTCCAGAATGCCAAAAAATTTCCCCAGAGATCAGTTCTTTTTAGTTTTTATGTTAAATCCTCCTAACACAAGACAACAGAACAATCTGAAACAATAAATCAATGTAATTTGTAAAAAAGCAACAAAATCAAGACAAGTTAGCTCTATCTATTAGCAATTATTAATATTTTAACACTGTACATGTAAATAGGTACACCTCATGTTTGCAGACAAAATACTACTGGAAAAAGAATCTTTAAGCATGTTTTCTCTCCAAATTCCTTGTATATGCATTTTTAAAGTTTTTCTGAGACAGAAGACTAAGTATAATTGTCATAGCTTCTTTTTGCATGAATATTTTAGTAAATCATGGCAAAGAGGTTTACATCCCTAAAGTGGGGTTGACCCAGATGGTGGTCACCACAGTTCTCTGCACTGCTAAACACAAAACTCAGCTTTGGAAGTACCTGTTTCTAGCCATGCCTCGGTTACCAGCAGTAGCAGCGCCTTGGTACCCAAAACCTGTTGCTATTTTAACCCCGCATAGAAATGCTCCAGCCTTGAACAGCTGGGCACATTGCACACTTTGCCTTTCTTTGTTCTTTCAGGATAGGTTTTCTGAGCCTACCCTAAGAACATATTTTTCCACTGATGATGCCGGAAGGTCTTGTCCTGGGCCTGCTCTGGCAGCAAGTCCAATGACCAGGCCTCAGCAGAAGATAAGATGAGATCTGGTTTTCTCTGTGCTGAGGAGACAGGAGGAGGTATAGTCGTTGTATGTTAAGATTTATACAGACAGATAAAAAGAGAAGGCAAAGCATTGGTGTACATCTGGCCACCTAATATAGGACTTTGTGTCTGTTTCTGGATCTTTGTGTCAACATCCCATGGGTGAAGATACTGCTCCAAGATGATGCTGCTTGGTTGGGTGCCTGGAAAGAACTTACAGTTAGGTGAGCTCCTGCAGACAATTTACAGAGATCAATTAAGAGACTGGGAGATTACCTTCTAAGCAGCATACCACAAGAGATCACACATGACTACATCGAGTTCAAAGTTCAGCTGCAAGGGAAGAAAGAGGGAGAGTGAAGAGATGCTTTCGGTCCGAGTTCTTCAAAATCACAATTAAAAATCCCAGTTCTGCAGCTATTATTTGCTAATCCATTGTAACTGCTCTCTTGAAGGATGTGTTTTACCGTTCTTGCCATTGTATGGAGTCACAGATTGCAATATTGGATCAAACTAATGAGTGAAAGCTTGACATTTTCATTATAAAGGTCTTCATTGCATGGTAAAGGCCTAAAGTTACATAGAAAGATCTTAATCTTTTCAGATGATGCTTCAACTGTGTGTTAGTTCAGATGATGCTTCAACTGTGTGTTAGTTCAGAATAAATCACTTATTCCTGCAGGACCCATACTGAAAGTTTGGTGTTCTTATGAGCCACAAAACCTGAATCTTCCATATAAGATGTCCTCTGGAGAGGAACATGGAAGGGTGCTCACAGTGGTGAGATGCACCCCAGGGACATCGCAGCTTCATCACAGGACAGGACCCGTCTCTCTGTTCCCAGTCAACCACCAGGCTGCTGCCAAACGTGCAGTGCAGTGGTGGCATGGACTGCCCATATTCAGGTTCAAAACCATGTGTCGACCAAAACCTGTAGTTCGACCGCCTCTGGTGTATGAAACTAGAGTGTTTTCTTCCCTGTTGACCTTGCAAAACTTGTAGACTCAGATTCTATTATCCTCCTGTATTTCTGTGAATGGCACATGCGACAAGTCGTCCAAGGGCTAATGTTTGTAAACTGTGCTGGTCTAACAGGGAAAAATAATTAAATATAGATGGGAGAACATTGCAGGAGTTAATTTGGTCATGTTAATTTTCTATTACATTCTTTGAACATAGAGAAGGCTACTCGACATGAGCCATTAATTTGATGGGTTTTTTCTCAATTTCAGACCTTTTATTTGCACTAGTGGAATGCCTTCAGGACCTCACCACTGATCCTTCTATACTAGGACCAAATTGAGTCCTACATGGAGATAAAAGCAGAGGAACTAGCACTATCTTCAGTGTAGTTATTCTTACCTTACTCTGCTGTGCTCAGAAACATTGTTTTTTAACTCAGCTATGCTTTATACTGACATCCTTTATCTTGAAAGATTTGATGCATCTAAAGGACTTACCATTCTTTGCAATCATACATGTGTCCTAATCCTCAGCTGGTGTAAATCAGGGTAACTACACTGACAGCTTAAGATATGGCCCATGGTGAATGTTGTTCATAACAGCCTCTAACAAGATTGCTGTCATATGAGTTATTCTTCTCTAATACACGCGCTACAGATAACAGGTTTGCTGTAGTTCCCTTTCTAAACCACTGAGAAACTGGAAAAACACCACGTCGTGAACATAGTAAAAGAAATACTTCAAGTGACCAGCACAATCTACAGACAATTAACTGCAATGGATGGTTGGTCACAATCATTTAATTGCCAAACACTAAATACTAGTCAGTTAAAAGGTTATAAACTGTGATTATTTAATACAATTAAGGTATGCTAGAATAATATTTCCATACAGACATAGTGTTATGCATCTCATACATTTATAAACTATGCTTTTAAGGCATACTGAAGTGTGAACATACACAGTGTCACAGTTCTACTGACAGCAGCAACATCTGGGTGATTGCATCCTTTAAAACAAGCCATGTGGAATAGTACTAATTCTCTAATCAGTAAATGGCGTTCTCACTTCTGCCTTTTAGTGACAGAAAGTGAAATGAGATTAAATTCACTGCGAGGGGGTGGGGAGGGAGAATACAAACTTAGGTAATTTCTGTCTCCAGCCATATTTTGCAATAAACATGTCTTAAGCTTTCCGTTCATACTAAAGAAGAAAGAAAAAATGCCCAGAAAAGATGCACTGCTCTGGACAAGCTTGTATGGGGAAATGAAATTTTTACTGTGCTGCCTGCTATGCCTACTCATGTTTTCCAACCTCTTGTTCACCTAGTAAAAACTACAGATCACCAACTATTAAACGCTGTTAGTAAGTGTGGCTAATGCAAAAGCATTTTTATTTAGTTACACTTGGCTGCCATCAAATCTCTAATTTGTGTTGCCGGGTTTTTCCCTTTTGATCTTTTGCTGAAGTTCTGGCATGGAGAATACAGTGAAAAAAAAAAAAAAAAAAGCAAAGAAAATTAAAGAGAAATGAAGGAAGGGAGTGCAATAGAGCAGAGGTAGGGAAGGTAGAGAAGAGCAAAGTGGAAAGGTGTCTTTGAGGCACTAATGTAGGGCTTAAACAAAATAGTGGTAAATGTCTAGAAATGGCGGGGGGGGGAAGCAGTTTTGGCAGGAAAAATAAATACTAGGAAGGGGGAAGAGGCAGTTGAGAAAGGAAGGACACAAAAGAAGGAAGGTGGAACAGAGAAAGGAAGGGGAGATACCGTAATAAAAGAAATATGAATTGGAGAGGTTTGGAGAAAACTGGGCCATTTGCTTCTGACTTACACACTCTTCTGCTCTTTGTCTGTCTTCATGGATCTCCAATTTTCAGTTGAATTACAGGAGGCAGAATTGTTAAAATGACTGTTCCCGCTCAACACTGAGATTTGCAGACCTTCCGTGGGAATGCAAACTTCAGTGTGATATTTTACAACAAATCCTGAAATTAAACAAGCCTTAGGGAGCTGACAGCCTTCTCCTCGTTTCATGGCTCTGCCGGGGCCTGAGTCACCATTTCAGAGCGTCCTACACCAGGATGCTGAACACTTCACATCCATGATTCATCTGCCTCCTTACTGCCTTCTCACCACACTTCTAGCCATGAGCAGACTTCCTTTACAGTTTCCACAATCTTCTGTTACTCTATTTAAAGGGTTCCCTTTTCTCACTCTTTCTGGATGTCACCATCCTCCATATCTGTCCAAGAGATTCTCCCCTCCAGGTTTCAGGTGATGGCTGATTCCACAAAGGGTGTGACAAGATGAACATCAGCAGAGATGAGATGTCTTTGTGGTCTTCCAAATATTTTATGAGCCTTTGCCATGTTCCTGTCCTGTTCTTACATATTTTGAGATATGAGTCAAAGATTTCCAGTGTTTTTTCCAGGAAAGCCATGTGTGGTGTTGTGGAGAAACCTCATTCCTCAAAGACCTTCAGAAAATTGACTTGGATCTACCTCAGGCTTCCACAGTGTCACATAGGCAGAGGTCTCTGCAGCCACCCATGTGTTTTCTCTATTTGTTGTGTGTTTCTAAATGACCATCAAGTTTCCATTCCAAGCCTCTTGGTTATCATCTTTATGTTGAAATCTTCCTCCTTGTATTTCTCTTTCTTACTCTATCAGTTGTTCAGGTTTCAACGTTTTTTACCCCCTCCCAATACCACATTTGACTTGGTGCTGTCACTATATGATCTCTTTCCTCTCTCATTGTGTGTCTCACAGAAAGGCAATTTCTTCTCCTTACCCTGTCTGAGAAATTTTAGTGCAATATGAAACTGCTGAAATGGCTTATCAGTTTTAGGGTACCATCTTATTTAATAAAGGTGTTTTACTCCAAATTTAATTTTTCTTGCTAATTCTGAATAACTTGAATGCTCTCTTTCTTAGCTTCTTTTGTCAATGAAGCATAGAGTTACTCCTACAACTGATTTTATAGAATTAGGTTTTACACGACTTCATTCCTATACAGTTGCTTTTTTGGCCTACAACCCGATTTTCCTTATGACTAAGCTTATTTTGTTCTGTCCTACCTGCTGATCACTTCCTCTTCCTCTTCCTCTTCCTCCCTTTTCTTTCCCCTCCCTATCCCTTCAAATAAAGTTTGTATTGAAAACAAGGGGATCACTTGGAGAAAAAATTATCAAAAAATCTCCAATGATTTCTTTTTGTCTTCTTGGGTCATGATTTCAGGTTATTTTTAAGCCTGTCATTAGTATGATTCATTTTTCAGCAGAGGATATGTTGCTCTAATTTTATACTAGCATGTAGGGTTTCAAGAAAAGTATCAATATGATGAAGCCTCCTAGAACTGCTTCCTCCCAGGTGAGCCCCCAAAATAACGAGAAGTGAGGTAAAACCCTCCTTTTCTTCACAAGACAAGAACTTTACTCACCTCACTTTGACCCCAGGGTCATGCTTTTTGTTTTTCTTCCATCACCAGCAGTGGGTTTCAACAAGTTTTGAAACTTTGCAGTAATCACAGAATCACAGAATCACAGAATCACAGAATCTTAGTGGTTGGAAGGGACCTTTGAGATCATCGAGTCCAACCACATTAAAAAAAAAAAAAAAAAAAAAAAACAAAAAACACAAAAACACACAAACAAACAAAAAAACACAACACAAAACCAAACAAACAACAACACCCCCCCCAAAAAAAAAAAAAAAAAAAAGGCAAGCAGCATCCATCAACTAAACCCCACACACAACACCCCACCACAAACCAACAATCCCGGGCACTAGAGCATGCCCTGAAGAGCCACGTCTACACATTTCTTAAACACCTCCAGAGATGGCGACTCCACCACCTCCCTGGGCAGGCTGTTCCAGTGCCTGACCACTCTCTCAGTAAAGTAATTCTTCCTAATATCTAATCTAAACCTCCCCTGCCCCAACTTCAGATCATTTCCTCTGGTCCTGTCATTATTCCCTTGGGAGAAGAGGCCAACACCCACCTCTCTACACCCCCCTTTCAGGTAGTTGTAGAGGGCAATGAGGTCCCCCCCTCAGCCTCCTCTTCTCCAAACTAAACATGCCCAGAAGAAAACTCTTATCTTTGTGTTATTAGGAAGTATAAGAGAGGTCAACTTTACTTTCTGATGTTGAAAAACCTTAGGGCTTTGTCTTCATTGAGTAAAAGGTGGGAGTGGAAGGAGGGCTTGGTTATCACAACTTCTGAAGCACAGTAGATGAAATCTGTCCTTTCCCACACACAGTTCCTACTTCAGGAAATAGAGAGTGCCTTTGTTAGTATTAGACGCAGGGACAGATGACATCTGTTGCCCTGAAGTGAGGAAAAAAGTCTCACACCTTTGTGGCAGTGAAGATAAAGCTTTCAAGTATTAATTCCCAGTGAAGCTTTTCTGCAAATGGAAAGTTTATTAAAATAAACTCTCTCTCCAGCCACCCTGCACCTCTTGTGATGGAGGAGATTTCACCCCCTTTGTCAAAGACTGACCATTTCCCTGATAGTTTGCTGGCCCAGGAGTCAGGGACTTCTGCGTTGTGAAACGCTCCTTGCTCAGAACACCCAGGACACTCTGATTGTCCCATAAAATTGCCTTTGTATGGCACAGTGATCAGAGAAGCACCTCTACTCAAACACCTTTCAGTCATAAAAAACCATCAGAAAGAACCCAGAGAGGTTTTACTTGCTGAATAAAGCTCTCTGCTGATGGACAGTAAAGACAGTAAACTTTTCTTTAACTCTTTCATACAGCTTATATGTGTGTTTGCATGTGTGTGTTTGCACATGTATGTGTTTTCCTTACTATATTTCAGACTCTTTTTACGTTGAATTGCTATATTCCTTCACTGAACATATCAGTTGCCTCATTTAATACATTTTTGAAAAAGCTCTACTGCCATCAGTTCTCCTGTAGCTTCAATAAGAAGATGGCACTGAAAGCACCGATCCTGGTTTTACTGGAGTCAATGGGAAAGTGTCCCACAAGCTTCTGGGCAGTAGGATCAGACTTTAATTGGTATTTGACAAAAAATGTAGAATAAAAAGCTTTCATCAATTTATAGAAGAGACTCCTCTGAGCAAATCCTCATCATTTTGTGGTTCTTTTACAGTACCAACAGAAGATTTAGAGCACCAACAGAATTTGTAAAAATATTAGGTTTGGCTTTTTCATATAATTTCCCCTACGTAGCCTAGTGTTTATGTATTGTTGATCTGAGCTGAAGGAGTTTTCATCCTCTAATATTGTTGAGTAAGCAGGTTTATTATACAAAATGGGCAAATGTAGAGGTGGCATTTGATTTTCTAGACTCCTTAGTCTTTGTGCCTAAAAACTTTATACCTTCGGGCAGATTTAGAAGTGCAAAGATGTTTTTAAAGGCTGAACATGTTGGTTTTGTAACATGTGAGGAAAATCTTTGCAGATTTACCCCCTTTTTATCCAGGGAAAACAGATTTATCACCCGTGCTTGTTCTGTTGGCTTTCCTTTAATTTCTTCTTCTTGCTCCTCAAGTTGTGTTCTTCTCAATTTTATTTTTTTTTTTCATTTATTCTTTCTCTTAATGGAGACATTTCTTTATCCCTACATCTGCTGTCTAGCCAGGGCATGATACCTTTTTTTACCCTCTGCACATGCAGCCCTGTAAAAATGTGGCAGATTGCAGAGTTCAAGTGCTCCGAAATGTGAAGCGAAACAGCTGCGCCTAATCACTTGCACAAGGAAGGTTTTTGGAGCTTCAGTTTCAGCTCTCATCTGCCTGGAATCCCGTATTTCCTGTGTCCAGATCGAGTGGCAGGCAATGTCAGAGGTCTTTGATATATGGGCATCATATTCGGAGCCGGTGCAGGGGGCCCTTCATTAACAGCCGCAGCACGTTTTTTAATTTGATATAACTTCCAGACACTTTGTTCGTGTTCAAGTAAGTGTAGTTCCCAGAGTACACAGTTTTTAGCAGTCATTTATCAAGCCAGAGGTAATTCACATTATTGAATGGAATGGTTTTTTATGCATCACTCACCTCTACCAGTCACGGAGAACGTCAGGCATAGAGCCGCTCACGGGGAATGGGTCCATTCCCTTCATTTCTTTAATGCACCTTGACCATCGCCCCATGAGGACAGCCTTCCCTCAAGATGTGCTGGAAGCTTCACTTAAATGGTCTTCTTGAGCTGAACTGTCAGTATTTCCACCTTGAGGCATCTTGGCTGCACCACCTTTGCGAAGAGCTCTTATTGAGTTTATTTAGAGGAGCCCTGAATAAAAAAAAATGGGGCAGGGTACTATACGATCATAGGATAAGGTCCTCCTTATCTGATCGACCAGCGGCATGATAAATTGTCTTACCTAATGAAGTAGAAAACTGGGTGTGAGCAGCCTATTTCCTCCTGGGTGATGTATATCAGACAGAGTAATTCACAAACTTTCTGATGCAGGAACAAAGGTTAAAAAGTAAAATTAATGGGAAACATACAAGAAATGAAAAGCCGGCTCTCCTCCAGTGCATAGCTGGCTTTGAAAACCTTGCTGTTCAAGCTAAACACAATTTGAAAAGCATGTGCAGACAAAAGGTGACACTTAAAATGGGAATCATGAGAAATTGTGACTGATGAGCCTTCAAAAAAGAAAATATAATTACCAAAGGACAATTAGATGTATTTTATTATGTATTGCCATTGCATTTATTTATTTAGATGTGATAAATTACTGTTGAAATGGTTTGATTTAACCTTTGCTACAACATTTTATCAAACTGATATTTGTGATCAGTGATGCTTTGGAATGTGAACTGTGCAGAAGGCAATACTGGATGTTCAGCGCTTTCAATCCCAGCTCTGTTTACCAAGCATAAATGCAAATGCTGGTTAAACTACTTTCAGTTCTATCCTTCTGCTGTTCAAGTGCAGGAACAATTATCTCCATCAATATTTAATGGCCTAATCCTAAACAGACAGTTCCACAAGTACAGGCAATAGTCCTGTTAACGTGCTGTTAATTTTCAAGCATAGAGGCTGAAATGGACTATAGAGTTACTGAAAATGAGTAGAAGTACATTTCCCTAAGGTAAAATACACTCAGCAGCCTCTGAATAATGGAATTAGATTCTTTCCATGGTTCTGTTTAGTGGATTAAATCTGTGCAGTCCTCTCCATTCATCTCTGGAATGTGTCTTTTCCAACTTTTTTCCTGGTGTTCATTGCAAAAAAACCTCGACTGCCTTGTTCTCCAGTTGGTCACTGTGGAGTTGGAGAGGGATATGGCACTGAGGAGGGGTTATTTATTTGATTTCTTCTCTATTGAGCTCCTTACAAACCGCACTTGTTTCCTTTGATCCCCTGTCCTAATGTAAGTCAGTCAAAACTTGCCCTATAGCAGAATTTAATACCATCTCACCACATGATGAGAGTCACTGATTTCTGCCCCCCCCCAAAAAAAATTAAATGGTTTTGCCACTTGAAGAGCATGTACCTTCATAAATATATGTTTTTTCAAGACAGATGCAGCCTATTAAACTTGTATCGTGACTGTTTGCTTTATTTCTGGAATCAGACATTTTAAAGTAAATAGCTGACTGCCACATATATGCACGTTAAAGTTAACTGTTAGCGGAGGGAAGAAATTACTTAGATGCAGGGAGTAACAGTAGTGGAAACAAAAGCTCCTTTTTTATTCGCAGGCTAAATACAGCATACAGCAGCTGCACTGCATGCTAAACCCATATTATCCTCTTTATGACCTCAGTTTTGACCTTAGACAGGGTTTCATGCTCCGCTTAAAAGCAGATAGTATTTTTGTTTCTAACCTGGTCTTCTCATGAGGCTCTTTTGAATGGAAGTTACAATTAGCCTCGTGAAAATAAGCTAAATACCTGAGTTTGAGGTTATAGATTTCTTTATTTATGGGAAGGTAAAGCCATGCCATACGAAGTCTTTGAGGTGACTTTGCAAGCCACAAAGCCAAAAGTCAATGTTTGTCTCTTCCACAGTGTATTCCCAGAAGATAAAACTGAGAAGCCACCTGCCTTCACATTAAAATGTAAAGCCTAGCTACAAATCTAGTTATTTAGAGTGTCCTCCTATAGAAGCCACTCAAGAACTTGTTTCTCATTGCCAGAGCTTTAGGATTCCTCTGAGCTAATCAGTCTGAGTAACTAATCCTGGCATGGTAATGAAACATTTAAGATATTAATATAGGGAATCAAATATAATAAATAGTCTTCAATGCGTAAGTCAATGAAGAATAAGTCATTTTCCAAGTTTCTTGGTAAAGAACAGGAAAGCTGACTCTATTTGCATGCCAGATTGAGTAATGTGATCATAAAATTGACTGAAAATGCCAAGTTTTTTTTCTCGATGTGTACAGAGTGCTGAACACCCAGAAGTCCAAATTGCTTAGGAATTTGCAGGCTGAGAATTTACTTCTCAAAGAAAGTAAGAGAAAGTATAAGGAAAATACTCAACAGTCTGTCTTTACGGTCTGTTGTCAAAGGTGAGAAAACATGTCAGTAAGTCAAGTTTGGGGTTTCTTTGTAGAGTATGCAGATAAATCCAAAAAGGGAACTTCTTGTACAGTTTTGGTTTTCAGGGTTAGGCACCAGGTATTTTAAGTTTAAATGTTGCACTTGGGTGAACATTAAGCACCAAAATCCTTTTGATCTTGCCCTTTCCGCACACAAAGATGAAAGGCAGGCTATATGTTTCCATGACACAGCATTAATGCTATATCATTAATAACCAGATTAACCTCAACTTTGGACCTCCTTCATCCGTATGCCGGCTTAGCCTTGATCTGTTCTTTGGCTGAAAATTGCCATTTGGACCAAATCCTGTCAGTTGATAACCATTTTTATTTTATTTTGCATACAAAAGTATAAGTATCATGACACATCCATCCAACTTTTCATCCACTTTTCACCAGCTCAGACCTCAGGTGCACCAAGACTCAGCTCAATGCATTAAGAGTAAAGGCAGACCCTTCCCGGCCTGAACTTCAGGGCTGTCTGAGGTTTTCCTGATCTGTGTTACGATTGGTAAGAGTCAAAAGGCTTTTGTGATAAGGAGCATCAAAATTCATGAACTGCCCCTGGAAAAGCTGCTGCAACACAAGTACAGAAAATTATGTATATCTAACCTGTGACTGTTCATCTTCCCAATTGTTCAGAGACGGGGTCCCCATACTGAAGTTTAGGATTGTCACTTTCCAAATCATATATTTTTTTGGTAATTTAAAAAGTATATTGATCAAAAATTGACCAACTGGCATCAAAAGTACTTCTTTCTTCACCAGCATTGTGTTAGTTGTAGATACAGAACTCTTCTTAAAATGCTGCTTCTTTAAATTTGGTATGTTTTCCAAAACAAGTTTGCCTTTTACAGCTGTAAGATTCTCTCTTCGCACAATTCTCAGTGCTGATCTAGAATATTTTTTTATACTTAGCAAATAAAAAAGTTGAAAGAAACTTATGCATTGTACCCATCACAAACGAAATATTTTGGAGTGTTCGGGGAAGGTTTTGTTTTTCCTTTTGGGATTGCTCTGTTTTGCATAACTATCAATGTGCGAAGAATTATCCAACATTATTGCAGTATTTGCAATTCTATCCGGAGTCAAACTTCAGAAATACATTGAAAGAGCATTTTCCTGTGAGAAATCTAGCTCAAGTTTTAGATGAAACTTGGATAGGATTCAAATTAACTTTGAAGCTTTCCCTGAACTGAACCTCCAAAAATCTTTTGCTCTTATACTGGTGGGTTTCAACCCTTCTTAGTCTGCAGAAATCCCTGAAAAAATTTAGACCCGTTTGGAAATGAGATTCTCTTGTCTTAGTTTTCTATCGCAGGTTCTTTAGGAATATGGGATAGACTTCCCACCTGACAGCCACAATGATAAACCAACAGCTATAGCTTTGGACCATGAGAGGTAGACAACAGGGTCTTCTACCAGCTGGCCACCTCAGAAGGCTGAGAATAGCATGAAAACATTGGGAATTTAGGTGGACAGTCTACTGGGAAGAATCCTCTTCACAAAGAAACTAATTGTCAGAATTACTAATCTCTGTACTTTATTATACTTCTACTGTATAATATAACTACAACCAAAGACATGGGATGTTAGGTCTCTCCCTTAATACCTCCTTATTCCCAGTATCTATTCTGTGGTAGCTTTGTGACCATTCAGGAGCCATTTGATGCTGAACAGTGGAGAGCCAAGCATGAAACTACCAGTTGACCCGTGGCAATGCCCCTTAAAAATGCCAATTGATCAATAATGATGCAGGCAGCCGACTTTTTTTCCTCCATCCGAGACAAGTTTAGGGTGACCTGTGGAAATTTACAGTAAAAATAACACTCTCCTGTGCTTTGGGAAGAGTCTCTGCCTTGCTTTTAAGTAAGCACACACAGCAGGCTAAAACAAGACCACAGCTGTCAGCACTAGCTCTGCAGACTGGTGAGAGATCATATTCTACTCCTCTTACGTGTTTCCAAGCCCTTTTACATATAAATCAGTGGTCGGCCCTGTGTGCCTTAATCTCTGAGTTAAAAGAAATAGGCAAGGAGATGATAGCTTTCCCTGTATTTCATTACAAGAGAAAGATACTTCTATCGGAGGTTGCGATGTGTGCTATTGACTCGAGAAGTGTCTTTTGGAACCCTTCCAGGCTTTCTGATAAATACACATTTTGGCAGCCTTAAAAATATGCATCATGCCTATGACAGACTAGTCTATCACTTTAAATAATATGTATAAGTGCTTATAAAAACAAATTATTATTTAACCACCAGGGCCGCTCTGTTCTGTAGCAGGTTGTAAATATATTTATTAATAACGGTGCACTTACCTGACAGATTCAAACAGTTCATGCTTAGCCATTCTTGAGCTTCATGTAAATATAACTTAGGACATAGAATATGCTTATTAAAACTGCATCCTTAAAACACCTATGAAAATGCGTAGCTACACATTTGCTAAAGCCATTTTTTCAGTAAAGCTTGGCAAATTTTCCTCCTCTTCATTATATCAAATGCAATTATACCCTACTATGGACTAATATCTTGTTAAATTAGACGTATTAAATCAGGGTAACACACACCAAAGAATTATGAACTACTACAATGAAGAAGAGACAGCATTAAAAGGTTTTAAAAATGCCCTACCCTTTCACCTTCGATGACCAGGGTTGAATTTCTTGCTTTGATCACAAGTGGAAACAAGTCTGGTGGTCGGAGATGAGTCTGTCAGAAAATCCACATCACCACTGGCAGGTTCTACTTGACAAAGACCTAGAGCTTGAGCAACAGGTAGCACAGTCATTGAAACTGCTTTGGGTGGGGAAGATAAAATTAATTTAATTTATATTAAGATTCACCAGGGAAAAAAAGATAAAAAGAAAAGGAGTTGATTAGAGAGTGCTAAGAGCTCTTAATTTTTTTTAGGTCTTCTCTATAATTGATCTGATACTTTCCCATCAACTGTAGAATTTCTGGTGCATAAAAGAAGTTGCATAAAAACTGAGAAGGAAACACCAAACTTTGATATGTGTGGATTGGTTAAAAATTAGTCTTCGCTGTGTTCAAGTTGCCACTGCAACTGATTTAAGACCTTAACTTTTCTACAAGTTTAGCTGCTCGTCCCCTCCCCAAAAAAAAAAATTCATTACTGATTGTTATTCTGCCTTTGCAATTAATCAGCTTTTGTAAAGTACTTCGTTTGGTGCATTCGTATTGTTTAAATAAATCTGGAAACACTAACCTTGTCACGTTCAGGGGTCGAGTGTGAGAATGAATCTTTAGAGTACAGAGGGTAAAATACTTCAAGGCGTATCCACAAGAGATTTCATATGGACAATTGGAATTTATTTTCCAAGTGGATGGTGTACCCAGTGTAAGTGAGCACTGTGGCATGTTTTAAGGTCTCCTTAACCTGTCTGTGCAAATTGCATAAATCACAGCAATAAAGTCTCTCTATTCAACATGCCGGAGCTGAAGAGCACTGACCAGCTTTTGACCTCCTATTCTGGGCCCCAACTGACCCTAACTGAGAAGTTCAGGCGGTCAATAGCAGGTCACTGGGGGCATCTGCAGTCTTGCTTAATTCCAGTTTGATTGCAAGGTTAAATAAAAGCTGCACAGGTACCCTTTGCTGCCTCCTTTAAGTCTTCCTGACCACCATAGCACATGTGGCTCGTATGAAGCCACCGAGAAGAGGGAGCGTGTGGGGAAGCAGAGGAGGAAAAAAATAAAAACCGAGGTTGCTTTCTCACTGGCCATCTCCAGCTTGGCATAGACCAAGTTGGTCGTTTATCAGTATAATGGATCTACAGACAGCCCTAAACAATTGTCAAACATTCTTTTAAAAGCCATTAGTTTTTCAACTAATATATATCTGTTTTGTGCATTTGTTGAACCCTTCACTTGTCACTGAAAAGGGCCTGTTAAACTAAACAGAGGCCTGATCAGTTTTCAGTGAGCTCTGAGCCTCAGAGTTCACCTGGGTCACCTACAAGATTTATGAGACCCCGGTACCCAGCATCCGACTGGAACCGCGCGTCCGGCGGCGAGCCCAGCCTCCCCCCACACGCCCGGTCCTGCAAGGCTGCCCCGCCGTTCCCAGCGGCCGCCGGAGAGGCAGCAAAATTGATGACCTGTGCAGATACCAAAGTGGACATCAATAAAAGGAGATGGATGTGAACCGTCAGAGTGACATGCCTGGCTGCTGGGGTGGCTGGGGAGAGGGGGGAACAGGTTAAAAAAACACAGGAAAGTTATTTATATAAGCTTCAAGGACAAGGAGTTTGTCACTACTTGCTTGAGAATTTAATCTTAACGTGTTCTTTCTTCTGGTTTCCATCATTCTCCGGCTGACAAAACGACTGTCAAGGCATTGCAACCACCAGATAGCTCTGTCGTGGTCTCAAGTGCCGGAAATTGTGTTTGTAATGCAAATGTTAACACAGTCACAATCGCAGAAAGTCATCCAAAATGCAAAGTGGCCTTCTCCAGCAAACATCAACTAATGTTCTCAGCTTAGTGGAGCAGAAGTTGAGGTCTTCTTGTTTAATACAGGTCTTGGAAACTTCAGGCAAATTATTTGGTTTTTGTGTTTGTAGCCACATGACTGGTATCTTGACACCAAGCGCGTGCCAGTGGGAACTGCCTTCCTGAAATTCACCTGTAGGAGGGATGTTCCTGCAGCAGGACACTGGGGCCAGGCACTGCTTCACCCAAAGCAACCTTTACAGGCAGACAGATTGAGAACAATGTTGTTTTCTGCAATAACCATCTCTTCTGTTCCAAAGCACGCAAAAAAAAAAAAAAACAACAAGGAAACGGTTCTCAAAATTTCTTTCCATTTTATGCTCAAAGTGTTTACTTGCCCTCTGGGACATTTTCTGCATTCTTATGTATTATGTAAATGAGATCTAAATCTAAAATGTGATTTGTGTACTTGGAAGCATTATGTACTCATCCACATAAGAAGCAATGGCAGATGTTTATAAAGAACTGCTCTGCTCTCCACACACAGCATCCAACAACCCTTCTTTCCCCAGGATGATGTTCTAAGGTGCAACAGCTGAGGGATATAAAGGGGTGAAAGCAAAAAAACGTATCCTTAAGAGGACGTATTTTTAAGTAGAGTTGATGTTAAGTGTGACCTAACATCTGAAGAGAGTGCAAACTGTTTATTTAAACTGATTTTCTATTTATGACAAGAAATTCCTGGGCACCCACATGTTTCAGCTTCTTACCAGTGATATAAAAACAACATTTAAAAACTCAGTAGCATAAATGTAGGTTTCTATTTATGACATGCTGATACCCTCAGTGGAAGACATTACACGGCAATTGATAGTTGACCGATTTTTTTGCTGGGCTTGGAAGAAAATGGAATCTAATGGTTACAAGAGATCTTCTGAAGGTGACGTAATCGGTTACATCAGAAGCAGAAGCAGTCCCAGGAGAATGGACACGTTGTGTGAGGACTTCTTCACCTCAGGTCACTCTAGAATGTACCAACACTTTATGATTGCTCATGTTGTCTCTGTCCTTGCACATTTTGTCCCATGACTGAAATACATTAATTTTTTAGCAGCAGGGACAAAGTCTGAGGAAAGGCTTGAACTTTCTTGGGATCAAAGAAATAACAAAAAATTGAGTAGTCACTTCATATCACTGAAGATGCAAAAACTTTTTTGAGCAGTTTCTAAAGGACCTCATTTTAAAAGAAATGCAGAAACTCTTTTGTAATCAATGCAGCTGATATAAACCACTACTTATTTTCAGGTTTTTTGCATCACTGAACAGCCATGGCTGGATTAATTTTCAACCAAGTCACTCCTGAGAACACATTGTCTCAACTTCTACTTCTTGAGGGGAAAATGTTTTGTTTCCAGTACACCCATTGATTTGAAATTTTACAGGGCTTGTTTGCCAAATGGGTACACTTAAGTTTGTCTGGAGTGTTGTAATAAAGAGAATAACAACATTCATCTTTTAATACTTTTTTTCATCTTCAGCAAGATGACGTGTAGATGACAAATCAGTAATTTGGTGATTCTTCGTATCCTCAACTGCTCCCACAAATATCTGCACAATCTTAGAGAGCACATTATGGTTTTGGAAAGGTTAGTTGTATTTCTCTTGGTGAAGTACTAATACCGCGAAAAATTCAAAGGTCCTGGTGGGCTTTGTAGCTGCTGCAGGAATCCCAGACTTTGTTTAAGGTCCAGCCAGAGTTTATAAACTCTGCAGGACCTCACTGGGAGTTTACAAGTTCCACCAGATCTCACGTGGCTTTGGCAAACCCTCAGGAGGTTTTATAGCCTCCATGGGAGCTCCTGCTGTTTTATAAACCTTTCAGGAGAGCTTGTGCAGGTATATAAATGTATTCAGTAGTCCATCAGGATTTTATAAAATCATCAGGGGCTTCTATTCTTTGTCACGCCTATCTCTTCGCCTCAGGATTCACAACCTGAAACGCAAAACACACCATCTCTACCCTGACACTTAACGCTTCATAAGATCACCAAAAAACTCCTTTTCGACAGACAGTTGTTCGATACCTTCACCCAGCTATTTCTGCTGTGAAAGATCCTAGAGCTCCAACATTTCCATTGGTTTTGAGTGACTCAAATTCCACTAAAACAGCAGTGCAGAGTGACAGAAGCACATATAGTGGAAAAATCTAATATCAAGGATTAGAGCAATTTACTACACAATTCGGAACCAAACCTAAATGCCAGTTTTCAGGGACAAAAGTTGAAACAAACCTGTAAGGAAATCAGGATCAGATCATTTCATTGTAAGACTTTCACATAAAAGGATTATAAATCTTCTGTGACATGAAAGATTTTTGATTTGCACATCATCTGGTTAATTTTAAATTTCCATTTGTTTTAACTTCCTTACCCAATGAAATATACAGACCTCATGAGAAATTGCATATATTTGCCTGCATAATTTAGAAATATATAACTGCAAATGTAAAGCTCACAGTAGGAACCTATTTAAATGTTCATTGAGGAAAAACTGCAATAATCAGCTTGTGAAGGTAAAAGTGGGCATTCTAGTTTGCATTAATTTTTAGAGGGATTGCCTGTTGTCAAACAGTAGCAGAATTCTGGCATTTATGACTAAAATATTTGTTCTAAAATGCTACCTTTTTTCAATCAGAAGGTGCACACCAAGTCTATAGACAGACTCACTCCTAGATTTGTTACTCGGAAGAATCTTCTTTCATTATTTTCACTTTGAGTTTCATCTGACTGAAGGTCAAGACTAAGCCCAGCTTTTCCTTATTTTCATTAAAAGTAATACTCCTCCTTCTCATTGTTCATCAACGACTGCTATATCATGTTATGGCAAATCTGCTAAAAATGGGAACAACTACAACTGATTTTTTAGTTAAGTTTAATATCGAGAGCAGTGTAAGTTTTCAGATGCATATAACTTCTCATCTACAGACAGACAATTTATGAAACATTACAGATGAACGTACACACAGCACACACACACACACAAACACACGTTCCCTTGATGAGATTAGGAATTAACATCTCCAGAGGAGGCATATGATGTCTGTTAATGTGATATCACACCCCACATATATATTTTTAATGTATGTGAAAATATTGCCTCGGGATTTTTTCCTTTCTCTGCAAGCTTCTCGTATTGTACCGAGCAAAGATTCACTGCCATGAGGTCTGTGTTATTATTCTAAATAGTCAGATTTAATAGGCAGATAACACTGTATTTTTTTGGGGGGTGGAGGTATTGTGGTAGAAGCAACATTAACTTGTTCATTATCACTGAATCTTTGTAATCTGGCTACCTTGGTGACTCTGTAGCTGTCATTAAGCACAGAGTTGTTTCCAGCAAACTGGAAAAAATTAGTTTTTTTGGTTCTTACTCCTGTTTGTCTATTACTGTATGTGGCCCATCAGCCCAGGAGTTAAGCTGGAAAAGACAGGGACAATTCAAATCCACAAAAAAAAACCAACTCTTTTTTCTTCTACGTATTGGACATTTTTTCCCCCAGTTTTGGTTGTAGTGATGCATGATATCTTGCCATCATTGGCTTCCGGGTTTTCACAGGCTGTACTCTAACTATTGCTAAAAAATATAATTTTTATGCTCAGTTAATGATGATCCAAACAGCCATGGGACTTCTGAGGACAGGACAGGTTATATGTATTTTAGACAAAACAGAAAAGTAAATGATGACTACACATTCCAGTTCTCAAACATATCAGCCCTTTTCATAGCTATGTCATTTTTTATCACTATAAATTCTGGCAATGAGGAAATTTTGGCAGCTTCCCGGAAGAAACAACAATGTAAATGCATTTATGTTTTCTTCCGTTATATCCTGTGATGTATCACATTTCTTTTTCCTCATATTTTCTTTCTTTCTGGGCATTGTGACAGACAGATGAGTTGCTGTGTGGTGACTAAACATTTTTAATTTTCTTTTTTCTTTTTGAATAATTTAAATTCTAATTTATATTTAGTGTTTTCTTTAAGATTACACACACACACACACAAGTTCCACGATCAATATAAGATTTCTACTCTTAATAAAAAGAACTCTGGCTTTTGTGGGTTTTTTGTTGTCATTATGATTGCAGGAAAAAGTTCTGGAAACTCAAACTCAAAAAACTGTAATCTACATACAATGTTTTAAATATCATGGGTTTTATACTGTTTCTCATTATTTCTGGGGCTGAGTGCAAAAGCTTTGTGACTAGCGATATTGCTGTCTTGTCCATGTCTTGTCCTTTAGATTTTTGTCCTTAAGCTCTTCTGAGCAGGAATTGTAATGTTCTTTATACTTCTGTGCCTAGCACACTGGGATTGACAAGATTTGGGGCTCTATCAGCTGCCAACATATACAAGTGAAATAAAAAGAGCTGAAAACAAAACAAAGAGTCTCTTTAACATCTTTCATCCTTTGAGTGAGGGGATTTAGAAGAGAAGAAAAACATTAATTCCTCTGCTTTGTAGCTATTGCACTGGGATAGTGGATAGGCAAAGAATAAGGTCTCTTTCATTTAAATAACTATCTTTGTGCATGTCTATACTTCAGACTTCATTGCAGTATGCAGATATCCTAATACACTAGCACATGAGCAGTTGTTCTCCTGCAAAAACAGTATTCCTGCACCTTGCTATCCAAGCTAGGTGGAAAAATTAAAAAAAAAAAAAAGTTTAAAAAAAAAAGTTAAAAAAAAAAAAACACACAAAAAAAAAACCTTGGAAATCATTCCAAAGGCTGCAGTGAGCTCTGCAGGCTGGATTCTAGGTCTTTCCAACCCTGTTAATATCATCTAATATGCCCCCTGCAAGAGCTGTGACCAAACAGCAGGGCAGCCCTGACTGCTTCCAAGGTATCGCAGTGTCTCCAGGAAGGACATCCTTAAAGATTCAGGTTTGGTTGAGGAAATCATTTCTCTAATGCTGTAATTAGCTGCTTATCTCACTTTTTGTTTGAATGGGTAAGTCCACTGGTCACTTTTCATTCTTTTTTGCAGTGAATGACACAACAGTTACTGAAACATGGAGAAGACTTCAGGCACCTCCCAGCTAAGCCGGTAAAGTCCGAATGCGGTTGTTGGTCAGGTAAAACCTCCGAACCTCTTGACCGTCACCGAGGAGCAGGCAGTACAAACACAGTGGTGATGATGAATCAACCGCGATTATCCTATTTCACCTGAAACCAGCAGGCAGATTTCCTCTCTTGTACCTTTATCGTAAAGTAAATCCTTTTCAAGGGGCCAGTGACAACTGTAATGGATAATTTACAATCTACTGAGCTTCTGGATTAAATAACAGTGAGTCTGTAAACCAACAGGCTTCAGAGAAAACACTACTAATTTGTTTATTGCCCTCTCTCAGTTCCCCAATTACGATTGATCTCCGCTTAGCCGTCTAGTGCTGCTAATTGTTTGGAAAAGAAAGAAATGACTTAATCTTTATAGGCATCTTCTAGCCTAGGGTTTGACTTCATAATTCACTGTGTCAATCTCGCTAAAGCGAAGATAAGTGGAACGCGTAGTTGCGCGCTGTACTTTAACAAATACTTAGGTTATAAACGCTGAAGCCTAGACCGTCTCTGCTAAGTATCTGACAAAACGGTGCCACTGGTGGCACCTGGCTTTATGCCACCGGTAGGAATAAGGCAGGAATAAGCCTAGGAGAGCACTTGTCTGTGCCGCTGTCCTGGCAAGGCTCACACTCGAGTCAGAATTTAATCAGCTCTTTGTCTCCTTATTGCTTCTAGGGTGTCGATCGCCACGGGTATTTAAAGCGGGGAGGAACCTCTGCAGATGCAAATTACTTTAAAAGGTTTCATGAGCTGTTGTTTAGTATTATTTTTAGCTGGAAACTGCTTAGCTACAAACACTTGCATTTTCAGAACACAAAGACATTAAGATTTAACAATGATAAGGTCTTAAAATCTTAATTCGGGAGGTTTCTGAAGCCTTCAGTATTGAAAATTTGAGGAGTTCTATTTTCCTGCTGTTGCTGGATGTCTTTTATGCTAATTTTACACAGTCTCCAGTAGTTGCACCTTGCACCAAAAATGTCAGTGTACAAGGGGAATATAACTCTTCAGTTTTGTGGATGGGATATTCATGCAGAAGTCACAAATTCTGGTGCTTGCTTCGGTTCAGGTTGGAAAGAGTTCATGTTGTTGAAAACAGTTTTCATAAAAGTAGAACAGTTTAAGAATGACCCACTTCCTTATGTTTTTCAACCTAGTGGTCAGAGCTTTCACTTGTGAAGTAGCAGATCTTGTTCTTCTTGAGAGAAGTAGGAAGATGGAGAGATTAGAAATCTGAATGCTTTTTCTTCAGTGATATTACAAAAAAAAAATGACAGTCTGCTATTATTTAAGCCTTACACAATTTCTTTCAGTAATCTTACACTTGGCTTGCCCACCTTGCAGGGTCTTTTTTCAACATCCCCTAGCAGCAGGATCCAAAACTCTCCCAACACGCTGAATGGTACGATTTGCACCCTCCTCAAGGCAGTATCACAGAATCACAGAATGATATGGGGTTGGAAGGGACCTCTGGAGATCATCTAGTCCAACCCCCTGCCAGAGCAGGTCTACCTAGAGCAGGTTGCACAGGAACATGTCCATTAGATGTATTAACCAGATTTTAAGCAAGATGGGTCTTTGCAGAAACCTTCTCTTCCAGTTCATAGACGTATTTTAGAATAACCACCAGTAAATCAGTGTTGAACTCTGTGCTGGTCTTGCCTGTATCTCAACGACATTATTTTTGCTTTCAAAACTTATTCTGCATACTTTCACACCATTGGGGCCTGACAAAGACTCTTATTCTGGTCACTGTTTTCTTGTGTTTGCTGTTCTCCAGTCATATAGAGTTTCTGGCTCAGATCACGGAGTCATTAAACGGCAAGATCAGTTTGTTCCAGATGTATGTTTGCATATGTTCATTCAGGTTTCAGCTCCCATTTTCTCAGTCAACTTGATTATGTTGTGTGGTATAAGCTTAGGTGGCATCAGGAGAAATTATTGCACTTGTCAGAGAATCAGCAGTGGAGGATCAACAGTCAATACAAGAGGATCATTAGAACTGATTCAGATGAGGTCTCTTGGGATAAAATAGTTGGTCAGAGCAGGAAAATCAGTTTGCTCAAGTATGCTGATAACGAAGTGACAGAGCTTTCAACAGGCTGATTGGTAAAGGATACCTGATAAAGGGGATGGCAGCTTCATACAAAGGGGACTCTCCTATTGACCAGTAAAAAAAGAAAGAGGTTAAAACCAGAAAGGCTGGGGAAAAAAGAGAAAGGTGATAGCAGACATAGAAATTTTTTTCTGAAAAAGCAATAAAAGTTGCAGAGCTTTTATCATTATTTTATGGAAGGAAACTGAGACAGAGGAGAATAGAGGAGAATTGCTCTTGTGGCCAAGAAGGCCAATGGCATCCTGGGGTGCATCAGGAAGAACATGACCAGCAGGTGGAGGGAGGTCATCCTCCCCCTCTGCTCTGCCCTGGTGAGGCCCCATCTGGAGCACTGAGTCCAGTTCTGGGCTCCCCAGTTCAAGAAGGACAGGGAACTGCTGGAGAGGGTACAGCAGAGGACTACTAAGATGATTAGGGGCCTAGAACACCTCTCTTATGAGGAAAGGCTGAGGGACTTGGGTCCTTTTAGTCTGGAGAAGAGAAGACTGAGAGGGGATCTGATCAACACCTATAAATACTTAAAGAGCGGGTGTCAAGAGGAAGGGGCCAGTCTTTTTACAGTGGTGCCCAGTGACAGAACAGGAGGACATGGGCACAAACTTGACCATAGGAAGTTCCATCTAAACATGAGGAGGAGTTTCTTTCCTGTGAGTGTGGCAGAGCATTGGAAGAGGCTGCCCGGAGAGGTGGTGGAGTCTCCTTCTCTGGAGACATTCAAAACCCGCCTGGACACGTTCCTGTGCAACCTGCTCTGGGTGGACCTGCTTTGGCAGGGGGTTGGACTAGATGGTCTCCAGAGGTCTCTTCCAACCCCATATCGTTCTGTGATTCTGTGTTCTGGCTGCACCTCACTGTAAGCCCCAGTGCCCATAAATGTGCTGCTGGGGTACTGTGAGGGGTCAGTTCTGGTCCTGGGCTTGACTTCTGCTTTGCATGGGTTAGGATCTAGGTCCAGCAAACGAGGCAGAGAAGCCACAGAAAAGCAGTACTGAAATCCAACAGAAACAGTAAAAGCTCATGAGCTGATGAGCAGTCAGTTCAAACGTACCGGCAGCTCAGGGCATGTCCACCATGAAGAGCTCGGCTTGGCTTTTGTGGCTATTGTGGCTATTTTGTGACTATTTTCCAGTCACAGGAGGTGAACCCACAAAGTAGGTCAGCTGGCGCAGAAGCCAGCATACGCAGGCTCCCAACAATTTCAGCTGGTGAAATGAATATACATATCCAGAGCAAGAGTATAATCTTATGTCATGAGTATATTTGATCTAAAATAAATTGCAGTGAAACTTGCACTAAGGAGGAATTCCGGTAGGCAATATCCTCTCTTAAGACTGCTTCAAAGTATCCTCAAGATTTCTAGTACAATTATATCCAAACTTAGTAAAATGCCAACTCCACTTGGCAACTGACTTTTTTTTTTTATTCATAGTCCCTGGAGTGGTAGCTTAAGACATCCCTCAGTATACTTCACCTGTCTGAAACACTTTCACATGTTCACAGGGCTAAATTAAACTGAAATTACTCTTTTTTTTATAATCCACAGTGCAGCTCTTAGATAATCCCTAAAATAATTCTGAATAAAAATATGCCATCAAACAAGCTTTCAGCATCTGCTCATTACACTGTCTAAAGTTAGTATGCAATGTATTTCTAATTCTCTCAATTGTTTTCCTCAGATTTATTCTAATTCTATGCTAATAAGTATGAGTACTAAATTCATTATGCTTCTGTGGTAAATAATACATTTAAAATCTCAAGTGAAAGGTTTAGATCAGGAAGTAAACTGACTATCTGCAATGTAGTAATGGCTGAGAAAAATCTTTTGAAAGGTTGTGCATATACGAGAATGAATTTCCCCAAATTTATGCTTATAAATTTGAATTAGAAATAAAATCATCTGAATAGAGATAAACCACTTAAAAGCACCACATTCATCAAGACCTCAAATTGGATTCTAGTAGAAAGGGGAAACAAAAAAAGAGCAAATCATCAGCAAAAGACCAAAATCCACTTTTCTCTTGTTTCAGTGTTATTCACTACCGTTTACCAAGTAACAACAAAATAACCTTGATGTTGTTGACAGCCTGCCTCCCCTTCACAACTAGCACCCAAAGCGCAATGTAACGCCTAATTAGTGTCACATCTGAAATTAGGGCTAAACCTGCGATTTGATGAGCTAGATTTGGTGCCTCCAGGCGGTTCCAGCTCCCTCCCTGAGCAGCCACCGTGGGACGGTCCCTCTCCTTAAAGCGGTCCTCAGCAGAGCCCTAACGGGGCTCAAACACTGTGTCACCTGCACCTTTAGATGCTCATCGTCCTCTCAAACTTTGCCCATGGGTATGTCGCTGCTGTTATTAGAGGAACCAGCATCAGTGGGGGTCTAAGTAACTTTTTGCATTTCTTCAGGTTTATGGCTCACACTGGACCCAAGCACCTCCAGTCCCGCTTTCAATTTATGTTAATCTTTATTAATAAAATACAGCTGTTGTCAGCTACACCCTAATAAGCAAACAATACTGGAAAGGGATTCCAACATAATAATAATATTGGTGGGTGCTATGTTTTCTTTTACATTGAGTTTATTAAGTTCAGATTCTGAATTGTAAGAAATCTGAAGCAGTTTTAAGTTAGCAGTGTTAGGTAACTGTCTCAGAGATATGAAACAATGAAAAACACAATGAATGTCTATTATTCCAACAGTATGAATGCTTCCTAAAGTAACTTAGATGCTTCCTTTTTACTTGATAGTGCTTTTTGTTTCCTCTATTAAATAGTGCTTAAAAACCACAACTTCAGTCAGTCAGTAAACAGGATCATTACTTCTAAGTGTTTCAGATTCTGAATCAAGGGTTTCATTTAATTTTCCAAGTGGAATAATGCATATAGATGAGGATGTCAAATTGCAAATAACCTGTATTAGAATGGCGTGTACAGTGCTTATGGTAAGTAATCAACATTATTGACTTAGCTTAGGGATTTAAAATGCTGAAAAACACTAACAGAATAAATTGATTGGAAGAATGGAGATATGCATCGCTGTGTTAAAAATCTGAAATGAGACTAAAACAATGCAATAGTATTTTGTAATTCAGAAACATATATGCATAGATATACATATAAGTATATATGGATAATGCCAGTATTGTTGATTTAGATTTCCATAGGGACAAAAGGAAGCATACTGACTTTGATTTGAGTGGTTATGCTGGGATTCATTATCAATATGTTAAAATACAAATTGTTGGCTATATCACGCCCTTGATGAACTTTTTCCATTAGTAGTTAATGACCATCAAGTCTTTCTTTTCATAGTTTTGAATGCCATTTATTTTTTCTTCTGTCTATAATCACCATTGTCATGCTGGAAACCTTTCCAGAGATACTGACAAAATTCAAATTATTCGTTTCTAAATCCAAAAAAAAAAACCTGTAGACATGTATCTGTCAGTAGGAGCATTACCACGTAATGCTTAGCGATTTCCTGCATTTCAAGTTTAAACAGCCAAGGAAGGCTGGCGTGGCGAAGTGCCCCTCAGCATTTCGGTAACAGACCCGGGTTTGAGGTTTTTCTGTAACCCAGACGTATACCTGGGCTCAGGTCGGAATTGGACTGTTTCATTTGTAAGAGTGCATCAGACTTGTGCCATGAGCAAGCCTTGCCAGGGAAGATGCCGCTGCTTGTAAGGATTTCATTTAATATCTTCAGTTGTAGGTGAATGTGATCCCCTGGATTTGTTTGTTGTTTGTCATTCCTGGGATTCGGTGTATCAAACACAAATCACGCCAAAGCCCCAGTGGTGATATTCTTGCCCGTATTAAAAAGCTCTTTAATGCCACGGGTTGTCTCGTTGATTTCATTGAGGCTTTTTCCTGGGTGAAATGTTATTTGCAAGAAGTGTACCATGGTCTCGCCCTGAGCGCATACAGGCTGCCTGTGCAGGAGCTCGGCTTCTCCAGCATTTTCACTGCAGAGTCACCTTGGGTTTATCCCTTGTCACATCTCATAAACACCGCCTCCATCCTACCCAGCAGCTGGGTGACACCACCCTGGGGGGAAACCTGGGCTCCCTCCACCGAGACGGGCCAACGTCCTCACATGCCAGGGCCACCTTTGGGCTAGGATAACGTGTTTATGTTCCTTAAAAGTCTGCTTTACATTTTTTTTTGGGGGGGGGTAGGAGTTATTAAACTCCATGATCTTGGGCTGGTACAGTCGGCTGCTGACCCAGGGCCACTCCTGCCCCTCTGAATCAGTGTGCTGAGCTTCACCCCGGACATCACTAAGATAAAGTATTGTCTACCTACCTGTAAATAGGTATAATTTGGAAAGCAGCAGGGGTTTTCATGGGATGGAAAGAGCTGTATAATGGCCCAGCCCTGCAATTGTTCCTTGAAGTTATGCTAGTGGTAAGCAGTAACGGGTCAATGCCTCCCTCTGGTTTTAAAAGCATTAGGGGAAATTTTGCCTGAGCAGAAGCTGTGCCATTAGGCCTTTGTGTCAGATGCTTTCTATACACCTTTTCTATCATGCAGTGCTCATGCTGTAATAATAATGTTATATCATTGCTGTTCCTCTATGTTAAGCTGCCTTATAAACCACCCTAGCGAAGTGAATAATCCGTTTCCACCCCTTTGCGTGGCAGACATCATTTGTAGTCTAAGTTCACCCAAACATTTACATCTATATGTGCCTGAGTGGAAATATACATATTAATTACAAATCCCCCCATGTTAGCCTTGCAAATGACACCATGTCCAGTTAGGCGTGTGAAAGCTGCGATGCGTGAAATGCTAGACGTCTTGCTGCCCACGCAACTTAATTTGGACTTCTAGGGTGTCCGGTGTACCTACTGACTGATGAAGGGGGAACTCTTTGAAAAGTGTGGGTGTTATGATTTGAGAAACCCACAACAGTTTATTGTTGTTTAGGCAATTATTCTCTCACCCCGTGACCCCTCCCCACCCAGGAATGGGTATCAGAAAATAATAAAGAAACCCAGGAGTTGAAATATGAACAGATTTAATAGGATAAAACTAAATAAATAACATTAATAACACTAAAGAATCAATATTGATTCCGATACCAATGTAAAATACACAAGGACTATCCCCATCCCATCACAGGAAGCCGTGCACCCCACGCAGGGACAGCCAATGTGGGACCCTGCGAGTGCTGGGGCTTCAGGAGGAAGGGGAGGGCTCAGGGCTCTGGCACCAGGGCAAGGAGTTCTCAGGCTGACAGCAATCATGGGAGAGAGAGAGAGAGAACTCCTCAGCAAACTTCTAATTGACATTGAATGTGACACTCATGGTATGAAATAATCCTTCTGTTGGCCAACTTGGGTCAAGTGCCTGAGTCTCACTCGTCCTCATCCCCACACCTGGGGAGCTCAAAAACACTGAGACCTTGAAACCCGCACCCTGGAGCAGGCTATAAAGTAAATATTTTCACCAATTCAGACACTAGAGTCTTCTAAAAGTGCAGTTTTCCCAAGCATTAGAAGAGATCTAACTGAAAAGTAAAATTACTGAAAAAGGAACGAGTCCCGTGTCCCTCAAAACAGGACAGTGCCCAAATAATTCAATTTTTTTTTTTCAGCTGAAAGGCACAATGGACTATGAAGCTTTATGGGCAGTGGTAAGAACCACGTTTCTTAGATTCTAAGTGCTTGACTTTCACCTAAACATTGCTTCTAATTTATTTTTTTAAAATCACATTGTCCCATAAGTATCTTCTTCAAGAGAAAAATCAGGAAAAATTGTATTATTATATCTGTAAAAAAATAAGATGTAACGAAAACCAAATCCATACACCCAGTTCCAGAACTTCTCTTCGCCATCACAAAAACCTCTTCCGTCATTTATACATCAGCAAGCGTTCTTGGGCTGTGTTACCCATACCTCGTCTCCCCATCTCCACAGGGTGACCTGACATCCCCCAGCTGTGGTGCCAGCAGCTGCTGCCGTGCTGCCCTCCACCCGGCTCCCCTTCGGCAGGGGTTTTGGCAGCCAGCTGCGATTTCCCGGGGGGAACACAAGCGACCGAAAGGAAATGGCAATTATCAGCTATTCATATGGCAGCAGAACCTGAATGGGGTTTCATGGGAGGCATAAAAGAGTGCTTCTGCCACCCGGGAGCCTCTGCCGGCTCAAGCTGTGGAGGTTTTAGAGCTACGAGGATCTCTTGTAGTGAAAAGCTGGAGCTCCAGCTTCCCCTGTAGCATTGGGTTTATTTATCACCATTCATAACATTAAATCACAGAATCACGGAATGATATGGGGTTGGAAGGGACCTCTGGAGATCATCTAGTCCAACCCCCCTGCCAGAGCAGGTCCACCCAGAGCAGGTTGCACAGGAACATGTCGAGGTGGGTTTTGAATGTCTCCAGAGATGCAGACTCCACCACCTCTCTGGGCAGCCTGTTCCAATGCTCTGCCACCCTCACAGGAAAGAAGTTCCTCCTCATGTTTAGATGGAACTTCCTATGGTCAAGTTTGTGCCCGTGTCCTCCTGTTCTGTCACTGGGCACCACTGGAAAAAGACTGGCCCCATCCTCCTGACACCCATCCTTTAAGTATTTATAGGTGTTGATCAGATCCCCCCCTCAGTCTTCTCTTCTCCAGACTAAAAGGACCCAAGTCCCTCAGCCTTTCCTCATAAAAGAGATGTTCTAGTCCCCTCATCATCTTCATAGCCCCAAATTCCACCAATTCAGCCAGCCACCCTCTACTTTTGGGGTTCAGTGCTCCTGCGCTGTAGCTAACTTAGCCTTTGGTGGCAAGTTGTGTTTATTCCCGGGTGTAGAAATAACCCAGAAAAGGCCAAAGCTTGTTTTCTTTCTGACTGCTTGTTTTTGCGTTCCACCCCTTTCAGCTCCGAGTATTCATTCTACTCCTAACGAGGATTGCGCAGTTTAATTCTCCTCCTCTGGGCTATACAGATGACATGCTTCATATAACAGCAGCTCGGAGCGCGCGCGTCCTCGGTAATATATATTTGTAACCGGTGCTTCCGATGATCCGAGTAGCGGTGCTGCTGATGCTTCCAGCTGCGTTGGAGCGTTCACCAGGGATCATTTCCTCAGCACGCTGGTAGAGCGCTCTGCCAACCTCCTGCCGTGTCTCCCCTGGTCGAGACCAACGTTACCACTGGTTGCAGACGAGCTATGCTTCCGTTAGCAATAACGACTCAGTGCATTATGGCAGGCTTTACTCTTTCTCCAAGTCGGGAGGCTGCTGTCTGGCTAATACAACCCTCAGCCAGTTTGCTGCTCTCCTTGCTGAGTTTTACACCTCTTCTTCTCTGGCAAAGATTATGCAGAGTTTTATTGCATCAGGTCCGGGTTAACTGAGAAGAGATTTCGCACCTTAATCAGATTTTAACGTGGAGAATTTGACTTTGTGCAGGTGTATAAAAGTTTGGTGTTGGGAGCCCACCCTGTTATGGGATAAATCCACTGCATCCGAGCACTTTCCCACGCACAGCAGTGTGTTTTGCTCCACAGCATGATGGGAATGGCTAAGGGGATACAGCCTTCAAGCTTCACTGAATATGATATAACTTCATAGAACTTTATCATTCTCATTCAGAGGGTATTTATTTTTGCTTATTGGTCATTGTTACTAAAGTTGTAATATTTACTATTGTTACTCACTGTTACATGAACTTTATGTATTATTTAAATTCTCACATAAAGACCCTGCGCATAAGCAATTTCACATCCTCTCACTTAAATACTCAAGCAGTTTTGAGCAGAGTGGGAGTTTTAGGTACCTTAATTATTTTTTTTTTCCAAGAGATTTGCTCAGACTTATATACCCAGTATTTTAAAATATCACAATAAATGACACTGATTCAAGGTCTACTGCATTCCTGTATTAAAAACAAAATCAAAGTTTTTCTTGTTTCCTCTATAAGATACTTAGCAATTTTTAAATATTTTCCAAAGTGCCAGCACATTGTCATTTGTGGCCAATATTATAGACAGCTAATAAAATCTGTTTCTATAATATAGTTTTTTCCAACAAAATTTAAAATTTGCAAGAGATCAAACAAATGTCTTGCAAATTTGAAGCATGGAGCAGCAGTATTATTCAGACCAGGCCCTCTAGCATGGACCTGGGAAGACATCGTTTGCCTTTACAGAACTAGTCACAGAAGACCTGTCCAAAGGCAGCTTTGGACTCTCAGCCTTGGAGGGAGGCAAGAATCAGGGTGGAAAAATCATACTCCACAGTTGTCCAAGCTAGGAGTTGATTCACTGTTCACATCGCTTCTTCTCATGGCTGCTTAGCGATATGGTTTAGTGATGGTTTTTGTCAGTGTTAGGTTGATGATTGGACTCAATGATCGGAAAGGTCCCTTCCAACCTAGGTCATTCCATGGTTCCATGACTCTATGACAAACACATTATTATGGTATTGAATGTGCTGTACCCTGGTGTGATTTTCTTTGAGTTAGCTGATTCTTGCACCGCTTGCCAAAAGAGAGCATTTGCCAGCACTTGAGAAACAATAGTTCACCCTCAGAACTAATTTACCACCAACATCTGGGAGTGGAACAGATAGCATTGGTGGCTTCGACTTGCAGAAAAACCTTCAGGATCAAGAACTTCCAAAACACAGCCAACTCTTAAAAATGTTGTAAAGAAAAAAAAAAAGTATTCCAAGTATAACTAAATGACTTTACAGGAAGACGTGCAAAAGGGTCTAATTTAGTAACAGCCTGCACCATAAAATATTAGTCAAGTGCTAGCATAGCCATTAATACTCTTTTAACACAAAGCAATTTCACAGCCTCATTTACTAACTGGAATCTCCCAAGTCTAGTTGGTAATTGTGCTTTTTATTCATCTCGGTAAATTCCATTTAGTGCTTTTTAGCAGTTTCTTAGCATAAATGCATTGAATGTTGTTAAATTGGATTAATAGCTTTTATATGTGATGTATGTTATATATACATTTAACTGAAGGTGTTTCAACTCATGGCAGTCTTTTTTATAATGCACACTTTTCTTTTTTATTTTTTATTGATTTTCCCCCTCCCACTGGTAATATTTTTGTAATAGATATTTATGATATACGATTTATAAATAGGTGCTTGTAGGAGTTATAGAGCTATGGTCATCTTTAGCTCTCTTTACATTGTTTTGACCAAAGGCAAGCTTGGGGATAAAATCTTTTCAGGTGCGCTAGGACCTAGATAAATAATTAGAACACTTGTATGGTTATGCATTTTTAAAATTTAAATCTGTCTAATTTTCCTTAAAACAGATGCAAAATTAGAGTATTATGCACTGGCCTCATATTTTAAAATGCTCCTTTGGAGCACATTTTCAGAATTATAACCAGATGTTTACTAAAGTCTCTCTTGAGTTCCTTCATGATGCTTCCTGTAATTTTTAAAGTAAAATCTTTATAGAGACTGAAATTGTTAAATTAGGTATATAGTGCTCAAGTGCTTTCAAACGCTATGACATTCAGCAGACCGGGTATGTCAGTCAGATTGGTGCATGTCTGTAGGAGGGGACTTTTTAGACTGCAATTTAGTGACTAGTCAGTCAGTACTTCAGAATAGCGGAGTGATTAACTGATGTCATCAAGCACTATCCTCATTTGTCTTTTGTGTCATGTTCCCTGCTTTCCTACTGATAAAAGACAGGGGAGGGGCAGAAGTACAGCATCACATAATTGTGCCTCTCTAAGTCCTTTCTGGAGCAGCATTAGAACGCCAGCACGGTAGTGGGTCTCGGCGCTGGTACATAGAAGATGAATAAACAACCCGAGCCTTGTAGATTGCGAAGACGTAGGAAGAGAGCTTCCATTGCATGTTCCTTATGAGAAAAAGAAGGAATAAAATACCTCACATTTGCCACACCTCACACCACACCCAATGGTGAATACCACTTCATGCATGCATGAAACCACCCAGGACCGTGCCCTAGACAGCATCTCTTGAGCTTCTCAGGAAAACCTGTTATTGATGAAGGAAGCTCAACGAAGAAGAGGAAACGTAATGCAGAAGTGAAAAAGCTGAGAGCCTCAATGGAGAGGTCCACCTGTGAATGGAGAGGTTCAACTGTGAATGGAGAGGTTCAACTGCTCAGCTGGCCAAGGCGGCCCACAGCATCCTCGCCTCTATGAGGAACAGTGTGGGGAGAAGGACTAGGGAAGTGATCACCCCGCTGCCCTGGGCACTGGTGAGGTCCCACCTCAGGTGCTGTGTCCAGTTTTGGGCCCCTCACAACAGGAGGGACACTGAGGTGCTGGAGCGTGTCCAGAGAAGGGCAACGGAGCTGGTGAGGGGTCTGGAGCACAAGTCTTGTGAGGAGAGGCTGAGGGAGCTGGGGGTGTTCAGCCTGGAGAAAAGGAGGCTGAGGGGAGACCTTCTCGCTCTCTCCAACTCCCTGAAAGGAGGGTGTAGCCGAGGGGGGTCAGTCTCTTCTCCCAAGGAACAGGCGACAGGACAAGAGGAAACAGCCTCAAGTTGCACCAGGGAGGTTTAGGATGGATATTAGGAACAATTTTTATACTGAAAGTGTTATTAAGCATTGGGACAGGCTTCCCTATGGGAAGTCATGGAGTCTCCATCCCTGGAGGTATTTAAAAGGAGGGTAGACAGAGTGCTGAGGGACATGGGTTAGTGGTGGAGTTGGCAGGGTTAGGTCTATGGTTGGAGTCCACGATGTTAAGGGGTTTGCACAACCTAAATGAGTCTATGGTTCTGTGCCTTCTGTGACCTCATGCTGAGCTCCACCGGGCTCTGCCCTGGCCCTGGAAGCCAGGATGGGGCCCCGGGGACGGCGGGGAGGCAGAAGGGTGCGGGGCCACGAGGTGACCAGAGCCCCGCGTCCAGAGGGTGTCCCCACACAGACAGGAGTGACCCTGAGCTCTCCACAGCAGTTGTTTCTCCCGTGGGACTGCGTCACGGGCTGTGTCCATCCCACCGTGTTGAAGACGGCTGAAGCCTGACGGCCATCTTGCCCAGGCAGCCAAGGCCTGGGCCTTCTGTCAGCCCTGGAGATGCGGTGGCCGTGTCACAGTGGTAGAATGTTGGAGGTGGCCAGGTCACAAAGGCTTGGTAGTGAGGTGAGCTGGCACAGCCTGGAGCCGGGCAGACCAGTGAGCAGGGGAGAGGCGAGAGGACAATCGCCTCGTCAGCCAGACAGCCAGATATTCTCCACCTTCCACAAGGACCCTGACACAAAGTGAAGGATTCCAGAGGGTGGCAGAGCACCAGGAAGTGTCCATGGTGAGTGAGTGTCAGTGCTGCCTTGGTTTTTGGACGTCATCCTGCCTTGTAGAACTGCAGGGAAAGACAGGGACAGGAGAAGACCCTGGTGCACCCCCCGTCTTCAAGCACAGCACCAGAGATTAGACAGCCTCCGAAAGGACACAGAAACAAAGTTAAGGATGCAGGAGTCTGGCCGAGACCTGGACAAGGAGTCTCCCTGGTGAGTCAGGGGGGCTGCTCACATCTTCCCTGGAAATGTTCTGCCTTTTACAGCTGCATGCCGGACGGGGAAAGGAGAGAACAGTGGGGCACTCCTGTTCGTGTCCACAGAGCCAGAGATTCAATACCTTCTACAAGGATAGGGACATAAGCTAAGGATTGACGAGTGTGGCAGAGACACGGGCAGGGTTGGACACGTGGTGACTGGTGGTCTCTGCTGCCTCTGTTTGTTGATGTTATCCTGCCTTCTAGAGCTGCAGGGAGAGACGGGAACCTGAGCAGAGCGTGGAGCACGCTCATCCTCCAGGAGACAGAGATTCTGTCATTTCTACAAGGACACGGGCACCAAGTTAAGGATTGAAGGGTTTGGCAGAGACCATGGCAGGGGTGTCCATGGTGATTGATGATATCTCTCCTGCCTCAGTTTGTTGATATTATCCTGCCTTTTAGGGCTGCGGGGACAGACAAGGAAAGGACTAGACCATGGGGCACTCCAACCCTCAGCCACACAGCCAGAGATTCTCCAACTTCTAGAAGGACACAGACACAAACTTAAGCTTTGAAGGCTCATTCAGAGCTTTGGGTTGACGTTCTCCATGGTGAGGGAGCTTGGCTGACCCACTGTTTATTATTCTGTCTCTTAAATCCGCAGGGCTGAAATACGAGAGGACAAAACCATGGCACACTCCCATGCTCAACCACACGACCAGAGAGGGGATAATGCTACAAGGACACTGACACCAAGTTAAGCACCTAAGGGTTTGGCAGAGACCATGGCAGGGATGTCCGCAGTGGCTGATGGTCTCTCCTGTCTCGGTTTGTTGATATTATCCTGCCTTTTAGGGCTGCGGAGACCGACTGGAACCGGAGCAGAGCATGGAGCACTCCCATTCACCACCACACAGAGATTCTCCACCTTCTAGAAGGACACAGACACAAAGTTAAGCTTTCAAGACTCATTCAGAGCCTTGGGTTGGGCTTCTCCATGGTGGGTGATGTTGGCTGACCCACTGTTTATTATCCTGTCTCTTAAACCCACAGGGCCAGAAGAAAAAGACAGGACAAAACCACGGCACACTCCCATCCTCAGCCACACGGCTAGAGATGGGATAATTCTACAAGGACACTGACTCCAAGTTAAGCACCTAAGGGTTTGGCAGAGACCATGGCAGGGGTGTCCATGGTGGCTGATGGTCTCTCCTGCCTCAGTTTGTTGATATTTTCCTGCCTTTTAGGGCTGCGGGGACAGACAAGGAAAGGACTAGACCATGGGGCACTCCAACCCTCAGCCACACAGCCAGAGATTCTCCAACTTCTAGAAGGACACAGACACAAACTTAAGCTTTGAAGGCTCATTCAGAGCTTTGGGTTGACGTTCTCCATGGTGAGGGAGCTTGGCTGACCCACTGTTTATTATTCTGTCTCTTAAATCCGCAGGGCTGAAATACGAGAGGACAAAACCATGGCACACTCCCATGTTCAACCACACGACCAGAGAGGGGATAATGCTACAAGGACACTGACACCAAGTTAAGCACCTAAGGGTTTGGCAGAGACCATGGCAGGGGTGTCCACAGTGGCTGATGGTCTCTCCTGCCTCAGTTTGTTGGTATTATCCTGCCTTTTAGGGCTGCGGGGACAGACAAGGAAAGGACTAGACCATGGGGCACTCCAACCCTCAGCCACACAGCCAGAGATGGGATAACACCTACAAGGACACAAAGACAAAGTTAAGCTTTGAAGGCTCATTCAGAGCTTTGGGTTGGCGTTCTCCATGGTGAGGGAGCTTGGCTGACCCATTGTTTATTATCCTCTCTCTGAAATCCGCAGGGTTAGAAAAGGACAGGACTAAATCATGGCACACTCCCATCCTCAGCCACACAGCCACAGATGGGATGACTTCTACAAGGACACTACCACCAAGCTGAGGATTCAAGGGTTTGGCAGAGACCAGGACATGGGTCGTCCCTGGTGAATCAGGGTGGCTACTCCCTTTTCTTTCTTGATTTCATTCTGCTTTTTGCAGCAGCAGGACCTTACAGGGAAAGGAGAAGAAAGACCCTGGAACACTCCCGTCCACAACCACTAAGACACAGATATTGTACCTTTTGCAAGGACACAGCAGTGTCTTACAGGCAAAGGAGCAGGCCGTGGTGCACTTCCATCATCAGCCACACATTTGACAACTTCTACCAGGACACTCGACTCAAAATGAATGGTTCAAGAGATTGGCAGCGACCTGGACAGGGATCGTCCCTGGTGACTGGTGGTCTCTGCTTGCTTGCTTTGTTGATATTAGCTTGCCTTTTACAGCTGCAGGGACAGAAAGGGACAGGACGAGACCTGGGTGTAGTGCCACCCCCTCCCTTTGAAGCTACTCAGCCCTAGATTCATTCCACTTTCTACAAAGCCTTTCCCCAAAGGAATAGGAAGCGCACGCAGGTTCCCAGTCTTCACCACGCCATGGTCTCACCGGCAGCTGGAAGGTCCCCACAGCCTTGGACAAGCGGAGCTCCATGCTTCCTACCCTCTTTGTCTGAAACATGCCTTCCTATTAAATTTTTGTAATTCCATAAAAATTACCTGATTTAGCTGCTTTGTGTGGTCTTTGGTGGAAGGTCTTTTGGGGATTCTTTCTTTATGTCCATTCTACATTTACTACAGAGTTTCCACAGAATTGTATCATTTAGACTTCGTAGAATTCTCTATGGACAAAACCACGCCACACTCCCATCCTCAGCCACACTGCCAGAGACGGAATAACTTCTACGAGGATGCTGACACCAAGTTCCGGATGGAAGGGCTTGGCAGAGACTTTGGCAGGGGCAGACATGGAAAGGACAAGGCCATGGGGCACTCCAAAGTTCAGCCACAGGGCCAGGCATGGAATAACTTCTACATGGACACAGACACAAAGTAAAGCTTTCAAGACTCTGTCAGAGCCTTGAGTTGGGCTTCTCCACGGTGAGTGAGATTCGCTGACCCCTTGTTTATTATCCTGCCCCTTAAATCGGCAGGCCCAGAAAGAACCTCACTAGACTCCCATCCTCAGACACACAGACAGAGATACCTCTTCATGCATGTGTGAAGCCACCCTGGACCGTGCCCTAGACAGCATCTCCTGAGCTTCTCTTCTCAGGAAAACCTGTTATTGATGAAGGAAGCTCAATGAAGAAGAAAAAAAAGAAGAAAACATGCCTTGATATAAAATCTTGTAATTCTATAAAAACTAGCTGATTTATCTGCTTTGTGTGGTCTTTGGTGGAATGTGTTTTGGGGATTTTTTTCTTATTGTCTGTACTATATTTAATATATAGTGTATATGGAAATGTATCTTCATCTCTCTTACTTGAAAGACGTTGGGAGTCAGTCAGAGGCTGCTCTTGAATCACGTAGGTGTGTTGGTTTCGAAACACGGAGCCCAACCAGTCACAGAGCAGCATGAAAACACGTGTGGTGTGAGCCAGGAGCCATGTCCTTGGCCAGTTGGATGAGGCAGGAGGCAGAGCTCAGCCTGTGGCACAGGGGCTCCATGCAGACCTCTCCACCAAGTCTTTTTTTTTTTTTTTTTTTTTTTGTGTCAAGTGCACAACCTGGACGTTCTGCCTCTGGGAATTTTCACTTGAGGCCATCAAAGGAAAGCTCTTACTGTGTATATCCCAAATCAGCTTCTCGAATGCTCCTCACCTCTGCTGCTGTGCTATCTTTTCAGGTTAAGTAGAAAAAGATGCCAGGTGCCACTTAAACCTTTCAGAAAATATAGCTGGGAAGCAAAACCGTCACAAAAAGACATTTCGCTGAAATTCCTTTCTCTGAGTCTTATGTCACCATGCTGGTATAGTCATTAGTTTGACAAAATCAGAGCTTTACGTATGCATTCATTACCTAAAGCAACTCCCAGTTTCAGCAGTTTCAGCTGTTTCACTGCTTCCTCGTATTCTCACCAACGTACTAGATGAAGTTATGTTTCTACCTCATGCGTGATCTATTGGCCTTTTTCACATTTTAAGCATAGTAAGCACTCTTCCGTCAGAAGAAACACTTGCTAAATCAATGGGAACTTATGTTCGATAGGTAATGGTCTTCAAAAATGTAAATCAGGTGATGTTACAGAAGGAACAGAAAATAATGTACAGTGGAAAAATGATGTACCCTCATACAGTATATGTGGATTTGCGATGCTGCCTCTCTGAGGCATCATTTCGAGGTGGACAGGGGAAAGCTCAGGCAGTTTATTGCACAGAAAGTTTGTGAGGACTGAGCCTATTTTTTTTTCATAGGGGACAGGGAAGACCTGACAAAGCAGAGTTAGGAAAAGAAAGAAGTTAGGAAAAGAAAGAAGAGCTAGTCCCTTGTTCTGACTTGAGAAAAAGGCTCCTTTTCTAACTTCCATGGTATATTTAACACATACTCCGATGTTTTGAAATACCAGCTCTTTCCTAACGAGCCGCAATTGTTAGAATAATATTTAGGTACATCTCATGCATTTCTCTAGAAACTGTTATGGAAAGTGTAAGCGAATGTGGGAAAAGCTCCTTAGAGTGTAAGGTACTGTAATTTTTTGTATCCCTTCAGTTTCTGCAAACTGGTTCTCCATCTCAGGGGGAGTGGTGCAGCAAATACGTCTGTGCTCTCACTTTTATGTGAGTTTCCAACACCTACGGTGGTTAGGAAATTCCCTTTTTCTTCTGAAATCTGCTGACAAGACTGGAAACTGGTCCAGTATGGGGCAGTTTCAGGGGTTTCTGGGCACGAGCTGTTGCTAGATGTGGTAACTGTAAACTGCGCATCCTTCTGCAATAAATCAGACTGCTTTTTAAACAACCTGATGTCAAGAGAGCATATGTCTTTTGTGTTCTTTAATGATCTATGGCAAAGAGTTGGGCATGGAAAAATATTCTGTTTGGGGGGCGTGAGGTGTGGTTGATGAAAAGCAACATGGAGTAATCTGTGACGATCAGGGATGAGCTCACCAAAGGCAGGAGGAGATAGAAGACCTCACTGCTGCCATTTTTCTTCCTGAAGGAAGTCTACGCAGTCTGATTTCTTTCTTCAAACCAAGCTGAGATTGTCCCGGTAGCTCAGTTCTTGTTTCAGTCTCAATATTGTTGTACAACAAAATGAGACTGTTCACTCTAAGAAATATCACCGGTTCTGTTCCCAGGGTGAATAGTCCCATTTCTGATGACTGCCATGCACTAATAAAAGTTGAGTGATATTTGTAATCCTTTATTTTCTTTCGTTCGGGGGATAGAAGCAATGATTCAATTTTAATCCTCCAGTTTTCCACTTCAGAAAACAGTTTCCATCTTTGTTTCAATTCAAAAAGTAGTCTTATTATTTGCATAGAGAGCATATTTTATTATGATGTTTTTATCCCTGAAATCTGTAACATTTTATTACTGTACTAGGGACAGGTGTCAGTGATGTATTTCTTTCTTGCGTGCAGCAATCCATTATAGGTGGTATATTCCTGTGTTAGGAATGATCATTGATAAAATACACAAAACTCAACATGAATTGGCATTGAAGACACGGCAAGCTTAATTTTTGAGTGAAAAATGTCAACCTATGTACTCTGCGTTGGGCTATTTTTTAATTTTATTTAAACCTTGTGCTTTTTTGTTTACTTTGTAGCTAAGGGGGAATTGTGGCTGCATGGTGGGGTCCTCTCCAGCTGCAATCAGTGCTTTTGAAATAGAACCATGCTCATGGGTACAACACGAGCTCTTCAAACTTCAGACCAAACTTCAGACCTTGCCAGTCACAGGTCAACCCATGCAGGCAGACAGGCAGGGAGACAGGAGAACTGATAGCTGGCTGCTCTGACAGATCTCGTTCATGACTTCTGCTGTGGTTAAGGGAGGTTTCTTTTTACTTTAATAACCACAGTGATTAATTTGGAATTCAAAATACAGTTGGAATACGAAATCATGACCAACAGGAAAAACTGAAGCATATTGTTTCTGTCAACTGAGAAGGGTTTTCTTCCATACTATGCTTGACAGTAGTTTATATCTTTTGCCAGAATGCTGCCAAAAATCTTTGAAGACCTTTCCATTTTTCTTTGTTGGAAGAGCATCTTAAGGGTTGGATGGAAGACAGAAATACTCCCATATGCCCCGTAATCTTCAATTTAGGAAAATTCAAGTTCTGACTCTATTTTTGCATTGCTTACTGTCTTGATCAAGCAATCCTACCAGCTTCCAAAATATGATCATCCCAGAACGTTAATCAGGATGACTCAAGTTTGGGTGGTTTTTATTCCAGTTCATTTTTAGCTACAAGGCTTCATACTCACAGTGCTACAGGTAGCATAAGGCAGCTCATTTAATTACATAAAAGTTGAAACGATACAGTGAAGGAAATTAGGACAATTTCTGTTTCCTCTGCTGGGGAGGAACAGAGGGAAATGTGTTTTTCTGGTTAATAAAATATCATTCAATATCGAACTTAAGCTAAAATAATGCTAATAGAAAGAGTGGACAAAGCAGATTCTTTTCTGCTTCACAGAAAATAACTAATTAACTATGACATCTACCTCCTGTGTTACTTCACAGAAGTATCCTGGGCTGCATCCCCAGCAGCGTGGCCAGCAGAGCAAGGTGGGGGATTCTGCCCCTCTGCTCTGCTCTGGGGAGAACCCCCCAGTGCTGCCTCCAGCTCTGGGGCCACCAACATCAGAAGGACATGGACCTGTTGGAGCGGGGCCAGAGGAGGCCACGGAGATGCTGGGAGGGCTGGAGCCCCTCTGCTGGGAGGACAGGCTGAGAGAGTTGTGGGGGTTCAGCCTGGAGAAGAGAAGGCAAATCTTGCACCTTGCTTCAAAAAAAAAATAGTTGGTGCAAATACTGAAAAATCCTTTTCTGTGAGCCCCTGGGTCAAGTGCATTTTAGTCAAATGAGTATTTGTGCAATGGGAATACAAAAGAGGGTGTGTGTCTCTGCATATTCACTGAAATAAGTATTCATCTAGCTCTCTAAGCAGCCCATATTGGTATAAAAACCAGAAAATTTTGACTCTTTTACTTAATAGTTCCTTCATTTATTCCTGAAGGGTTTTGTCACTAACCTGCTTTCACCTGTGACAGCCACAGGTAAATCTCAGATTAAAATTTCTGCTCCAATCTAAAATGGATCCTTTCTAATATTGCCCGAGGCTGCTTAGGTTATGAATTTTGTGGTGTGTTAGGATACTCTTCAGCGATAAGAAAAGAGCAGAGATTAGGTATGTTCCAAGCTGTGTATATGTTCTCTCTTTCAAACGGCGGAGAGAAGCAGCCTTTAAAGGAATGTTTCAAATTTTTTTTTTTCTTCCTGAATTGATATGTGGTGTATTTCTTTCTTACACAAGGTGACAGCATGTGTGAGATGTAAAGACTAGTTTGCTCAGGCAATTACCCCTTGTTGATAGCAGATTATTTCCTCTGGCAAACTTGAAAATAACTTGTTGGTGTATAAGTTACTGCTGTTCTGGGGACGCAGTAATTTACTCTCCTGTCTCTTTTATGAGCACATTTATTTTAATCAGTAGAGTTTGGAATGGCTCTTTTTCATCTAACTCCATTTCTTTTGGAGTTATGCACCCTCTTATAATGTAACAAAGGAGAGTGCATTTGCACACACAGGAGAAAAAAGATTTGATGTATTGCAGAAGAGCATTCCTTATATAGGAAATCATATCCCATGCTCTTTTTCCGTGTAAAGAATGTAGCATTCATTTTCTACAGCAGTGGCCCAAATTATTTTTCTGAATAAGGCAATGTTTCACCTCAGTGAGTTACCAGACATTATCACTCACAGCTGAGAACAGTGCCTCAGAAAACAGTGATCACATACAATTGGGCTATGGGATTGTGCCACAAGAAATCAAGACTTGATATTTTTTGGGCTGTTTGCTTATTTTTTTTTCTTTTTCTTTTTTTTTTTTTTGTTACTTTAAAAGCTTTAAAATAAAATATGCATTTTGTGGAGTATCTAATGAATGGGATATTTTGCAGAAAAAAATCACATAGCATAAATGAAAAGGTACCTGTCAAACAAAATGTTTATTTTACACTTGAATGTGAAAAGAGAAATTAAAGTGAAAATTTAAACCCCCTGGCTGGAGAACCTTCTCAATGTAGAGATATTTAGAATTTGATTCTACTACCTACACCTCAAGAGTCATTTCACTGAGGTATGTGGAGCTATTTCCATGGCAAGATACTATTTCAGCTGAGGGTAATTTCAGCGGAGACACCGGCCTAAATATGAAGTAAAAATGTACCTTGTAATAGTTTGCATAGCTTGTGCCAATATACACTTATAACATCATTGATAAAATATTAACACCAAAACTATCACAGTACCTAGTTAAATACATTAATAATTGAATACATTGCCAAACAAACATGGTTTCAGTTCCTGCTTAAAAATTAAGAGCCTTCCTTGATGTATGTGAATAGCCCACATTAAAATTAATGGTACTTTTGTGAACATTATAGCTTCTTAGAATAGGAAATAAGTGTTATCACACACCCTATGGGGCGACTGCTGCTAAATATTAACCTTTTTACTAACCTCGCTACGGCTGCGGACCCTTAACCTTTTTGCATGTATCTCACCTGACTTACGTTTTGTTTGCTTAGAGCTGTCATCACTTCTGCTGAGATCCCTTTTCATTCTGTTGAACGAAATCAGAATTTTCCTCCACAGCACATTTAGGGAACAAGTGCTAAAGCCAGCTTTGCGCCCACATCCCTGTGCACTCTGGTGAAGTATGCTCTGCCCTTCATCTGTTTGGTTTGCAGAAGTTACATTTATTTCCCCGTGATATGTGACGTTCTTCCGAGATCTATTATGGTGGATTCGTGATTCAATAGTCATATGCTGTACGTTGGAGATACGATTAGTTCCCATAATTTGTCTTTTTCTCCCTAACGCTGCTGATGCATGTCCTCCATTACTGGTTTGTCCTGATTCTGAAGGGAAAAAAATTTAGATCTGTGAGAATTTCTATTTATATCCCTTCTTGCCGGTAAGAATACTAGCTATTTCCCTGTCACAAAATGACCTGTTGATATTTGCTGGTTCCACGCAATGTCAGTTGTTTAATTGAATTAAAGGGTTCCCCATTTTTTTTCCTAAGAATTCACATGAAAGAGTATCACAAACAGTTTCTGACGAAAAGCTATGGCAGGAATTTTTTGAAATTCAAAAGAGTTGCATGTATTTTTCCTGATCTTTCTCTACATTTTAACATTCTGGTCTGTGCTAGAACAGCCAGCCAGAAGAGCCAAAATACCAGAAGACAAGGACCTTTCATTATTGTGACTTAATCAAGCCTGAAAAATAACTGAAATGTACCATGCGAAGGTGTTATAATTTTTCAACACATTGTTGAGAATTAAGACATTTGAACAGACTATACAAGGCCTACCAAGTCATCCAAAGTCATTTTGCTATTGACATAAGACCAGGAGAGTTTGAAATAACGAAGAAAATCTTGCAGGAGCTCATACACTTGGTATACATTCATGTTGGAGGTGTGCAAGGGAGGAGCAAGTGTTAGAATAAAAGGCCAGTTCTCATGAGCATTATTTCTGAAATATCAAAAGGAAAACTTTTAACGCATGTGGTCCCTCTCTGGGTTGTGTGTTCAGTTGCACTCAATGCAGCTGCCGGGTAGACCTTCAAGACCGGAGGTGAGATCTCACCTCATGATCTTTGTGCCATTCCGGACTTGTTCAAAGCTTCCAAGAAAGACAAGAACCTACAGATGGGAACCTCTGCTCATCAGAGCAGCTGTGGCTTTGCAGTGGAGATCACACAAGACGTTTGCAGCATGATGCTATGGAAGTATGACACAGCCAACAGCTGAATTCCGCAGCTTTTCCAGTACCATGTCTACTTGAGGGCAGCGAAACTTCCACATAATCAGCCATCCAGAGTCTATCATTTGTCACACACTGAACAAAGCCCTTTTTCAGTGGTGGGGAACCAGTCGTCCTGAATACAAAAGGGCTTTTTCATGTCCTTCTGTGTATGAATAGGTTAGTATGTCTTTAAATTGTTTGCGAGCCCTCTAGCTGTGCATTCAGTGCTGTAGGCAAGAAACAGCCAGAATACGAGACTAACTAAGGCCTGAATATTGGTGAATAACCCATCAAAGACATTTATTTGAAGCCTACTCTGTCAACGTGGTTTTCTCACATTCGGTAAAGGCATAAAGGATGCAACATTTCTTTACTGATGCATATTGAGTAAGACAGACAATCACCTTGTCTTCTTTCAGTAAAAAAAAAAAAAAAAAAGTGAATAGATCTCCCTCACAGCAATTACAAACATTTTTTTGTGAACAATAGTCCTACGAGTGACAGTGCAATGAAGGATATGGCTACAGTTCACACAATATTTTAAATAGTATTTTTGCACCTCTCTGTGTGATACTTTCCAAGGGTTCTGTACCCTGGGGGACCTTGGTCACTGGGAAACAAATAAAAGCAGCAAAACCAAAAACCTCTCTGTATGAGCATTTTACAAATCAGTGATGGGTTTTACACTTTCCTGCTATGTGCCAGACAGGAGAGAATGGACCAGCATGAGGGTCCACAAGCAAGTCAGCAAAACTGCAAATGGAAGACGAGTATGGCTCCGGCAAAGCAGTGAGGTCCCGTGCTGGGTGAGAGACTCGATGTAACCACCACGTTTGAAAGGAGAAGACTTTTTCCTTTTCCTTGGAAGCACTTACAGCCCAGGGAGGAGAGACTGGAGTCCTCTTTCCTTGTTTTCACCAGTCAAATAGCCACAAACTGGTCTGCTTGCAAGCAAAACTTCATTCACTTGGGTCTCCAAGATGGGAGCACCTCCCACTGGCAACATCCCTGCTGCTGGCACAGGCCGTGCCATAACCAGAGCACAGGAGAATCTTCCATTTCATCTGCAAGGAAGCGTTTAACCTCAAAGTGTCAAGCACACTTCATTTATGTAAGCAGAAGACGAGTGTAGATTTCAGTATACTTGAAACAGCAGCTTCCAGATATCACCAAGAGGACAGCATTAAAGCTTGTCCTCTTTGCGTTTCTGTTTACAGATTTTTGTCTTCTGTCAGTAGCCTATTTCTACTTTGCAAACCTTCAGCAGACTCGGTGCCTGATCACTTTGAACGGCCTGAGCGCTTAAAATCTTTCCATGAGCAGATCCTCGCAGGAAGCGAAACGCATTTGCTGAGCTCATGAGGGCTCCAGAGGGATCAGGGCTTGTAGGTGGAAATTTGAGATGAAATGTTGCTCTGAGATATGGTGTAAAAAACCCCCCTCGTTTTTATTTGGAGAAGTCAGAAGTGTTCACAGACAGTAAGCCTCACCAATATGTCTAAAACACAGAATGGCATGGAAACATGGTCTCATTTGGAAAAAAATAAATTGAAATCACTATCTGGGTGAAAACTGTCCTTTGGACTAGCAAGAGTATTTCAAGAAGACTAAAGGAGGTAGGAAAACATCAGGCTCGGAGGGGAACTGAACTGGTCTGTGGGAATATTTCTTTGGTGCTTAGAAGTTAGGTGTTTTGGAACGGCTGCACTTCAGACCCATCCAAAGCGAGTACTTCTCCCTCCCCTTGCCCCCTGCCTGGGATCCGCCATGCTGGTGATGACCAGCAGTGCTTGGCCCTGAGGACCTCTCAGCAAAGGGGACCTCTGGCCAAAATTAGCATCCAGGCAGGATTTTCAGTGCTTTTCAGAATTTTTCATCAAGAGTGTAAACAATCCTCTCACGGTGTCCCTCCATTCCTTACAAATAAAGTGTTCTAAAGGGATAATGTTCCGTGCATGAATAGTCAGGGTTTTTAGTGCCTACTATTACCTGTGGCTCAGGTTCTTTGAAGCCTCAATCGACTGTTTAATTATTACTCATAAAGCTTTCACAGATAAGTGTTTCCCAGTGTTTGAAGCTGATGCAGGAGAGGGATGGTGAACATCCACTTCCACTCACAAGCCCCGCTACACCTTGGAATGGGAAGATGCTAAAGGGGATTTTGTTCCTCTGCCACCCATTTGCAGTGTGGTCTTCTTCAAGCCATTTTACTTTGGTCTTCTGTGTGCCACGCTGACCTAGACCGGGAAGTTACTAGAGCAGCTGCAGCGACTATTTCGCTAGGTGTGTCTTTCGATGCTCCAACGTGGGGTGGTGCAACCACAAAACAAGTAGGTCTTGTGAGATTTCTTGGTGTGTTTGGTGTAATTTTGGCTACAGAGTAATAGGATGTTTGTGAATGTTGTCTTCATGCTTGTGCACGAAGATAGAAACGCATATGCAACATGTATATGTATTTATGTATATGTACATTTATGTATATATAGATGTACATTTGTGAATATGTACAGGTTTATCCCTCTGTATTTATTTATGTAGATGTATATGTACCTGCAATTAGTGCCGCTATATTGGAGATTCAAGTAAGCCTCGTGTAATAGACAAGAACTTAAAGCAAATATCACGCTACTCTGTGTGGTTCTCTTACCCTTTCAAAACAAGCCTCACGATGAAGGCAATACTTGGCTAATTAATTTTGTTTTGTCCTTGTTGCCAGTTTTAACCTACAGCATTGTCTTAGGCGGTTATACCAAGACCAGAAAGATAATGACAGATGCATTGTGACATTCCCAGTGCAAATCATGTTGCAGTCCTCCCAGTACTAATTTTGCCAGCCAAAGCAAAGGTAATGCTTCTAAATAATAACCAGGCAAAACCATTACAGCACATTACTAGCAGGTACGGAGGGCTCCTATGGCTCATTTATAACAATGCGAAGCCGCGGAGCTGTTATCTTTATCAGAGCGATTTTCTCCGGTTTGTGATTTGTGACACCCGCAAACAAGCAAATCCGGCACGCAGCCTCGGCGGCGGCGGCAGCAGTTGGGGATCAATGTGGGTGTTAATGACATTGTGAGTAGATAAATACAGGGGGCAGGGATCCAAATCCCACGACGGCCCTCTTGCAGTTAATGCCACCGCTGCAAATGGCATGTTCTTGGAGGGAGTCCAGCAGCCCTGGTCGCCAGATGAACTTTCCCTGACTTTGCGATGCATTAACATCCAGGGTGCCCAGGGATGCGCCGCCCCGGCTTTATGAATCACTCCGAGGCCCCTACGTGTGTTTCCTGAATAAGTGTCAGCAAACGTGTCCTGCCCACGCTAAAGAGCACGATTGTTTAGCACTTTGTCAAGCGGTTACCGTGGGTTGTATCAACACACGAGGATGTGTCTTTTATAATTTAGTTAGAATGGATTTTTGACCCATGAATCAATGAGCGAGCTGCAGACAGAGTAGTATTTGCTTCCTGAAAGGCTGTATGATATCAGCAAGGTCAGTTTACTGTCTTTTTTTTTTTTTTTAATCGGGAGGGAAAAAAAAATACTTAAGGGGTATTTAACATATTTTGACAAGGTGACCCACAATTATCCATTAGTGTTGTATTTGTCTAAGCCCCTCTGCATTGATATGCAAGGACCACGTAATAGTTCATTGATGTCCCACTTGGGGGTGGGGAATAAGGCAAGTGGGACTTCTCCAAGGTCTTTCACAGCCAGAATGCATCTAGCTATTGCCGTATTGATTAAACATTTGGATAGTTAATCAACACAGCTAAGCCCTTTTAACCTGCCATGTGCGGTATATAAAAAAAAAAAAAAGAAAATAAAGTAAATAGGAGCCACAAGGATGCAATTTTTATTTTCAAAATTTTAGTAGACAATAAGGGCATAGAAGATCCTGTGAGTTAAGTTAGACGTGGTCACTGATTCAAATACCAAGGTGCAACACAACCTTGAGGTGTTAGGTTAGGCGGAGGCAGTGTTATACTAATTCCTTCAAGTTTTATCTGGAGCGATGATGAACTGCACATTCACTGAAGAAGGCAAAATTTTTAATTTTTTTCCCACACTGGAGAGAAGCTAAAGCTGAATTCCCAGTTCTTCAGCTGCTGAGGATGTTTTTTCAGTTCTACACCACCTGTGAGACAAGATATTTCGGGGAGGTGGGAGAAATGCACCTGTAATGTGTAGAACTCACGAAATTATACCAGAATTCTTTTGTTATGCACATTAATTCTCGCAGGATGCGTGGGAGAGAAACCCAAAACAAACACCAAATACCTGCAATGGTAGTTGGATTCATTTCACTGCTTTCTCTCCTTCCTTCACTGCATGACCTCCAAAGCATCAGAAACAGAGAGGTGTATTCTCAGCCGCAGCAAAGTCTCATAATTGCACTGGCTTCAAAGGGTCCAGAAGATTTACACCACCTAGAGATAAGGCAAGAGGGGATTTTGGTACCTGGGAGAGCACTTGTTTGTTACTGACTCTCTGTTGAGATGAGAAATAGCCTGACTGTTGTCCATAGCCAGCTGTGGACACCACCAGTTAGTGGCCAGCCTGGCTGAGCTCCCCGGTGGGTCCCTTTCCTACCTTTATGGCGTTTATAGCCTCACATCTTGAACCTGCCCCTTGTGTTAAGGGGCAGGTTAAGGATTTATTGCCATCGTTAAGTGCCAGCTCCCATTTCTCATTAACCACCTTTACAAAGCAGCTCATACCCCTGGCAAATAAACCCGGCTCCGGGTATACGTTGAGGCGGAGGGGGGGTTCACTTCTTTGCACCCATGAAGGTTGCTCTTCGTTTAAAGACAGAGGATGTAGCACCAGAGCCTCTGTAAATGGCTGTGGCCAAAAGGAAGGTTAATAGAGTAGAGGGGAAGAGCAGAGCTGCAAAATACACAAGTAGAGATATTGCTACAAGTCTATTTAAACTATTTTTACTGAGAAGCTGCGTAAATGGTCTTACGTTATGTATTAAGCACTAATGTGTAACTCTACAAACTAAGTGTCTTATAATGCACTAGTTCAATTGGAATAATTTGCATAGAAAAGTACTTGGGAAAGAGGGAGGGAAAAAACAACTGTTTCATTCCTGTGGTTTGTCTATGGCAATACCGTTTTTGGAGCGTGGCTAAGCTGTATGCCGTAGACAAACTGAACCCAAATAGACGTGGGTTGGAATTTTCCCTCCTTAGTGGAGTGGTGGCCATGCATCCATACAAAGCATTAAAAGAAAGAAATTAAAGGCCCAAATGCAACGTGATGCTTACCTGTGTTCTGTCTGAGTATATGTAGAAGGATTTGTGTGACTTGAAAAAAAAAGGTATCTCGTGGGCAGGCAGTGTTGACTGTGTTAATAGAACTGAATTTCTGAGCATGCCCACTGTGAACTAAACTTTAACCGGCGGCTAAACTACACGTTTGTTTAGTTAGCACAAGTTCTTTTACTCCTCTCCAGTTAAGCTACCTTCTTAAGAATTATTGAGCAATTTCTAGATGGGGGTGGAAGCTGACCCAAAATCTGATCTATGTTTGTAGAGTCGAACACAGAGGACAAAACTGTTCTCCTTTGCTCCGTGTCTTCCCTTCCTCTTCGCTATTTGCTCTTGTACTTTTATCACAAGGATGTATCTTGCCTTCTGTCCTTGCCAATGTTAAGTGCGGACAATATTTCTGCAAAATTGCCCAGTAAAGTTCAATGTTGCTCAGACCAAATCTGAGTAAGAATTTTAGGAAATCTTCCAGTAATAATCCTGCAAATAATTGTCATTAACTATTGATTTTAGACTTGCTGTTTCCAGAACTCGAGGTGTGAACCATCTAGACACGAGGTTTTAAAAATAATTTATTATAAAAAATTAACTGCAACCTCTGATCTTTGTGCTTCTCCGCTATTTATCAGTCAAACGGTTGTGAAAATAGTTAACTGTAGTTCATGATAGTTAACTACAGTTTGTGATGTACCTGGACACAAAAGAAATGCAAGAAAGAGAAGCAACATGATACTTAAGTAAAAAAGAATGAGCATGTTGAAATCATTTTCTCTGGCATTCAGGTTCCAGCCAATGTTATCCACATCCTGAACAACATGAAAGTTGGTGCGTACCTCTTAAAACTATCTGGAACCGTATAAAAACAGATTTCCTCTGAAACAGAGGTCCCATTGGATTAGTGTCCATTACAGAACTTCAAATTCATACAGCTTAAGCTGTCAAGTGTCACATAATTAACACTGGGAGTCATAATAAAGTAGTTTAATAATTTGATTTACTAAAGAAAAAAAAATCCCCAAAGTCAATGTATCAAACCATAATTGAGGGCAATTAATTCAAATATTTTTATCTGCCTTTACTCCTGTGTCAGAGGTGGTGGGAACTGTGTCTAGAGTCCAGGAGGAACTCACCAGTGGCGTTGACACCCACATCTACCCCGATGTCAGAAGATTTCCCGCGCTCGCACTGGCGTAGAAATTGGGCTCTGAGCCTTCCAGAGCTGCCACTTCTCTTTCTCATTTACAAAGCAGCACCCTCTTCTGATTTTTGGTCAACTTTTAAATCATCTTTGTTGTAAAGCACCATTGGTGCTCCTTCTCAGTGCTGGAGATGGATGCATTGAAGGCTCTTACAGCTCTGTATTTCCAGTGCATTCAGACCAGGAAGAAAATAAAAGGACCTTAGTTCCATCTTTCTCTTCCCCTTTTAATAGAATTTATCCAACAACTGCTGCTATCATTGGGATATATTGGTACATTGTCTAATTTCCTATAGCTGAACTGATCAGAAATTATAAATGAAATGAAACGCATGTTCCATCACATTAAGAAGTATATTTCGGGTGAAAGTGAAGCCGTTTTTAAATGGCGTAACATTATGGAATGGCAGCGAGAAGCAGAACTAAAAAGGGAAAAGAAATAACGTCATCAATATTACATCTTTTAATTCACAGTTAATGCATTTGTTTTCTGAACTGGTGGAGTATAAATGTCAAATCAACCACTTTTAATTAAAAGTCATATTACTCTTTATCTTACACAAAAGACCAGTGTTAACTTCCCCATTTATTTTGCAGCTTCCAGTTATTTAAAGAACATGCTGTCATTTAGGATGGTATTAAAATATTCAAAAAATACTTCAACATCAAAATCATTTTAATGGCTTGCAAATGACCAAAATGTTTTTCAAATTCACTTGTGGGTTTGTTGTTTTTTTTTTTTAAAAGAACCGATGATTCTTTTAGCAGTTAGTTATTGAGTTTTTCCTGGCTTGTGAAATGAAAATACATCTCTCTGCTTCCCATTTTTCACAGTTACATTGTACTCTTTCATTCACAACTTGCCCACGGCAATGTTCAGTATTTTAATGACTGGTGAAAAGAGAGGGATGGTAAGAAAAATTTTGCATAACAGGTTTTATTAATAAAAGGACCTTCACTCGTGATGACATGTAAATAGACAGTCTAATAAGGATGTTTCTGCTGGTGACATTGTTGTCATTGAGAGCGGCATGGCAGTCTTAGAGGAAAGCACACTCGGCATCATGGAGAATGGTATCTGCAAGGTGAAATGCAGAATGGCTCCTGGTGAAACATATGAAATAACAGATTTTTTCTTATCACATATAAGTCAGTACTAGGGGGTGTGACTGGCAGTCAATAAGTGTCACCAGTACAAAGTTCAATGTTGCCTTAACTCTGTCCCAAACTAATTAAAACTGTCTTGCTCTCGTATTTTTTTGCCATCTTTGAACACACAACATTTTGCAAAATTCTCCTCCAGCCCCAGCCACTCTGTTCACATCCTTTAAGTAATTAATGCCAGAAATGGGGAGAAAATAGTCTGGTAAGAAGGTGTGGGAAGAAGAGGATGTTAGGTAAGGCGGTCTGGCGTACTCTGAGGAGTTTGGTACTTTCATCAGCTGTAATATTTGTGCCTGTAATGGGCAAACAGGAATACATACCCTTAGAGGGCTTTTAATTTTTCACAGTGCTGTGGATCTGTGTCTGTTACGTGATGTGCAGTAATACCAACTTCTTAGCACCAAAAAAAAAAAAAAAGGACCTTCTGTGTATTATTATCTGGAAGTGATGAGTATTATGACTATATAATTCAGGTGTGTTTGTGAATGCATATACGCAGAAATGTAATATGTGTGGGTGTTTGTACATTACAGAGCATTAAACTTTAAATCACTCCACGATTTTATACATACCATATATCAGAGTTATTAGAAGCATAGCTTCCAAAAATCTCTCTTCCATTATTCCTAGAGTAGTGAAATGAAGTTCTTCGAAAAACAATGACAAATGATTTACACTACCCAAAGATAAAACTGAAAACAAAGGATTAACTATGCTGTGTAAATTATAATTATAGTTGTAATTGGTTAAAATGAATGTGTAATAAAAACCTGAAAGGATGTGTAAACAGAAAGTGAATTTCAGTAATGAATCAATAGATGATGATGTATTCATAATTCTGTTTTCCTTTTTTCTTCTAATTATAAGTGGCAAAGAATCATCTAATATTAATAAGATATGCATAATGCAAATACTGTTTTTAAAGTTGGAATCTTTTTTATGACTGGATTAAGAGAAAATGCTTCACAAATATTTGTTTGCATTTTTAATGTTGGGTAACTCTAATTCCTTACTCGAAATAAAAGTTTAATGCTCGAGATGCTTCATGGTCACAGGTGAAAAAGTATAACTGGAAAACAAGAAAAAAACACCACGTTTTCATTTATGGATTACTCATAAAACAGTAATTCAGAAAAAAAAAAAAAAACCTGTTCCTCACGTTCTTCCTCTTGTCCAAAGATGGCTACGTCTGTATGAAAGCAGTCAATATGGAAAGTAACGGCTTCCTGATGGGTCCATTTCACAGCTTAGCTAATTAACAGGGGGCCACCATAAGCTTCGGATTGCCTAAAGGGGCCGTGCCAGAAGCCACTGGAGGAGGACAACCTTTTTATGGAGTGAGGTGCCCCAATGTGCCCGGATGGACGGACCGACAGCCCAACAGCAGTCTACTACAAAACTACCACCTTATTTTTCACTTTTTAATCATGCTGTTTCGCTGCCCTAATTGAACGTGTTGTGGCAAAAGCAGCATCAGAGGTCAGAGGCACCATGGGCTGGAGGATGCACACCTTCAGGGGGGAAAGAGCATCTCTGCTCCCACAGGGTTACAAGCTCAGCACGTGTCAAGAGACCATAAGGAAATGAACAAAGGGAGAAGAGGAGACTGCCAGCCGTCTTGGGGGGGGGGGGAAAAAAAAAAAGAAAAGAAAAAAAGATAGTATTTTTAGCATTATAAACATGGTCTCAGCCTAATGGCATGTGCAATAACATCATTTCTGTAGGTGCTTTTTTGACAACTTGTTCAGAAGTTTTCCTTGCGAATAATTAATTTGCGTGTGCGAATGTGCAGCCAGTTTAAACACTGAGTGTGTGGTTGCAAAATTGTCTGTATGGCAATGCATAAAAAATTAATCATTTAAGTATCTTTTGTGAAAAATATCATCGCCGTTATTGAACACTAGGAAGCTATCTGTGTGAACATATTTTAAATTGGCAAGTCATTGATTTCTATTTAATGCTCTTTGCCACTGTCTGTGAAGTGAAGGAGTTTTATATGTTTCCAGAAGTGGAAAGATTTATATAATAACCGTTAAAGAAATGTATGAATGTCAGTTTAGAGACTGGTATTCAAACATTTGTCTTTTAGAGTTTTTTCCCTAAAATGAACTTTTATTAACTCAGAAAAAACAGCTAGCGGTAGGAGAATGTTGTTGAACCTTTGAATATCTTCCGTTTTATCACTTTTAATGCATCTTTAATATTTAACATTCATCTTATTATAGACAGAAATCGTGAGATGCATGCGCGGTTTCCACACAGTTTTAAAGTTCAATGCACAGTCACAATTCTGAGGGGAGATTTCACACATTTATGAAAAATAAGGCATTTTTGCAGTAAAGTTGCAAAGTGTGAAAGAATTCTTGTTTTATCTGCCTTACTTATCATGTTTATGAGTTATTTTGCCTGGAAGTAAATTGACAAGTTGTCAATGAACAATAGACACTGCTTCAGCTAGGCTTTTCACAGGTTCGGATGCCTTTGGGCAAAAGGGCTAAATCTGTAGTTTGCAATCTAGCATATGGAGTACTGAAAAAAGTGGCAATGGGGTGAGAGACATTTACTGAGAAATTCATGTGGCTGCTGATCTCTAACCAATACATTTGGTCTGGGGTTTATGAATTCATGTATAAGTCCTCTCTCCTTGCAGTCAGAGAAGGGGATTTCAGTTTACGTATAATGACCCAGTTCCATTTATTCCCACAATGCTGCTATCTATGTGCTCTATCAAAATAAATACTTTTATTTTTCACCACAAGCAATGGCACCTGCCTCTTTAATAATAAGGCTGTCTTTAGGACAGGCTCGTATATGGTTTCTGCATATTCCTGTTTTTTGCTGCAGGAACCACACTGCAACTCTCTAATTAACACAGTTCTTGATATCTTTATCCCTACCCTCATTATAAGCGCACCCTCTTGAGGTGTCAAGCATGTTGTACACTTCACAATGAGATAAAGATGATTTGAAATTCGCATACTGTAGTAGGGAAAACATCATTCTCGTTTCCTTTACATGATGTTGTATTTGTCAAGAGACCTTAGTGCACAGGGGTGAAAAATGTGATGTCAAAAGCTTTTCCAGTTTCCAGACGCTCTTTTAAAAAAATCATATGTGGTAAAAGAATGAGGGGAGAGCTCAGAATTTCCCTCTTTATTGGGGCTGAGGTGTATCTTATCTTTAATATCGGCCTTCTCTTGACTTTTCCGATTGCTGAAGCTATTAAAGTGCAGAACCCACAAAATGCACTGTGCTTACCTGGCCAGAGACAAACTCACATTACTTTAGATATTTGCTACCCATGCTCTCAGCAGAGTGTTTTTAAAATGAGCTGTGAGAAATGCTGAACTCTTTTGCTAGGAAATATTTATGCAGTTATGTAGTTTAGGAGCATTACAGTTGGCAATTAGCATAAGAAATAATACTATGAGCAGTAAAAGTGATGATAAATGACTGATGAAAGGACACGAAATTAGACTGGTTACCACACTTAATTAAGAGACAACTGTGCTACTTGCTTGATGTCAGTATCTTACATCTGAGAAAAAGGGTAAGTAGCCTATTTCAGCTATTATCACAGCCAAAGAAAGTACAACTAAAGCAAGGAGGGATACGGATCGTAAATACATCACATCATGTAATGTACTAGTCAACCTGAGAAAAATAATGAATGCATTACATTGTAATGTCTTACAAACTCTTCAATTCTTAATGATCGTGCAGACTATTTTAGCTACTGTATTGGAATATTATTTAGGTTTTAATTATCTGAACACAGCAATGAAACTTGTTTTCCAAGCTCTGTGGTTTGCGTGCCAGTTTTGGTTGAAAGAAAGACAAAAAGATGATGACCGATTCCATTTTTAACTGAGTTATTAAAATACAAGAAATTAAAAAAAAATTAAATATGATGGCACAAAAAATTCCAGAAAAGTTCCTGTTGTGGGTTGCCCATCATGTGCCGGCTACAAAGACCTGGATTTCATGAGCTGTGATAGTTGCAGAGTACCAGGCTGCCGTTCAGAAGTCTGCCTCTTCACTAAGCTTTTGTGAAAATTATGCTGATCGTAAACCTGAACATATGCTGATCATAAACAGGAGCACTATATTTCTTCCAAAACGGGTTGAATCACTCTCAGTAAAAGAGAAGAGTGGCAACGTGAAAACTCATTTGAGAAAATTGAGTGGATTTAAAGTAGATGGTCGTCTTTAAGTAGCTGAAGCTGTACAGGAGTTGCTGTAAACGGCTTCTGTGTTTCTGAGGGGTATCAGACACATTTTCCTCTTCAAAAAAAATCTGTTTTTTTCCTCCTGTGGCAATGCTGAACGCTCCATCAAACAAAAAAGGCAGCTCCTAACTTTAATAAAGAGAGAAAAACACCAAATTTGTGAAAAGCTGAAGAAGTCTGAGATGTTCAGTGTGATTGCCGTCCATGCCACCCAAGCTCCAAGACACATTGGGGTGCAGGGAGGGAGCAAGGCTTGGAGACAGGCAAGAACCAGCTAAGGAAAGATGGTGCTCTGAGGGTCTGGCATATCTCCAAGGGTTATTCAGCCCCAGCAACGCAGTTGTCTCATGGAAAGACAACCTCTCCCAATACTGGGAGAGCGTTGTTCCTCCAGGCAGCAATAAACTGAAGATTTGAACTGGACAAGCTGGCATACGGGCTTCCCTACAGCCTTTTCTCTCAAGAGCTCATACCCTCGTAGGTCTTCAGGACAGACCTTCACAGCTGATACAGTTTGTAGCCTGGTGCAAGGACACAAAGTGAGGTTGGAGGCTGTTTATGGCAACGTAGCAACCTGCAGCTCTTCAGAAGGCGCTTCTTGTGTGTTATTAATGTGTTAATCTCATTGATCCAACTTCAATTCGTCCCTGCTCAGGACTTTGTACCTTAGTTCCCTGTAAAGGCTCAGTGGGACTGGGGTTAATTTAACCCAAAGGCATTGCCTTCAAAACACTGTCAGACACATATTGTGTGGGTAGAGAGTTTTATGGAAAAGGACTTTTTTTTAATTTAATTATCTGATCTCTTTCATATAGGTAATCTTGAAGTTGCTTTGTAACATCAGCAGATAAAACGTTTGATTTTAAGTTGTTGTTTCTTGTAACAGCTTTACAGACAATGCTTAAAAATGGGGGTTTCTTTCTCCCTCATAAATCAAAACAGAAATGCTCTCTAAACTATTAATATTCTCACTGCTGTTATACATTCTGTAACAAATGCAGAAATAAATTATTTCCTGGCTTACAGAGTGAAAAAATTAGTAAATAAATAGAGCAGTAATAACCTCTTCAAACTGGTTCCTGAAGATTAGACTGGGAGTAGCCATAATTATGCCATGGGTGCTCCATCCTTTTCCTGCGTGTCATCCGACAACTTCCCAACTCCACCAGAAAGACCTGCCTTGTTACAGTTGTTTTCTTATGCCTTGGCTAAGTTTTCCTTAATTATTTCTCCAATTCTGTCAGGAACGTTATTGCCCCACTAGTTTAAAGGTTAAACAAAGCACCAAATCTGTCAAAGTGAGTGAAACCAACTGGTGAGGAGCTATCAGAAAGTAATCAGTGCTAATAGGTACATAATGGCTAGCAGTGAGCTGTTTGCACTGAGATACATCACAGCAGACAGAACACAGACCTCGCTGAAACCGCACTTAAAGAAAACACGGAGTACCAGGGCCGGCTCCTAGCAGAAAACAACGTGAGAAATATCTTTTTTTTTTTTTTTTTTTTTCCTGCCCTTCCCCCCCCTACCCCAACCTGAGGGGCTCCAAACCTTCGTACCCTTTCCCAAGCAACGGGTGCTCCCATCCCCAAGGCTTCGCCATCTCTCGAGTTCATCCCAGGGCTTTTCTTCCGCAGCGCACTTGACACATGAGGTTAAAAACATGAAAAAACTGGTGGTAGAATTTCAGTGAGATAAAAGGGCAAATGTCAAAAATACCCATTTTAAGGCATTTAACCTTTCCTTGCGTTTTTCTAAAATAGTTTGAAGAAGCTGCCAAAAATGTTTCATAAGCTCTTTTTCATCTTTTTTTTTTTTTTTCCCCTTCTGAAGATAAATTGTGTAGCTCATTAGAAGTTCCTTCGAATCATATGCAAAATATAACTGCTGGCTGTGATTTTTTTATTTTTTTTAATTATTTTTTACTCCACTGTCACCCAAAGAAATGTTGTAAGAAGTGCTTGCAGAGATCAGTTTTAAGCACTGGGAGTCGGATCCTGCAAGAAGTTGAGTCTTGCAAGACGTTGAGTAGCGTTAACCCAACACAATCGTTGCAAAGCGAGAAGCCCGTGCACAAATAGGTGCTCGTAACTTGTCATATGGTAGGACTAATTTCTCTTTGAATTCATCTAGGACTGCTCGTGACAGGAGAGAAATTTCATGTCAGCGGCCGTCCCTCTGCACATAACAGGTGTTTCTCCCCCCCTTCATCAGCCCTAGATTGGAAAGGGAAAAGAGATGTTAAAACTTTCCTTTTTTTGCAAGTTTAGCCTCATACTACCTGCTCCTAAACAGCACATGGCACCAAAAACCTTGACTGTCTTCCAGGGGACATATTTTTGTATGGATCAACTGTTTTCTAAGAAATTCAGAGCGCCTTTCACATAAAATAGGGCTATTTTTGTTTTAACTTTGAGCATTTAGAATGAATGATCTAGAAATTTTCATTGCATACCCCTCACCTCTGCTGACAAGAATGAACTAAATACCTTGCAGAAAATAAACTCCTCTATGAAATATCTGCCACTCTTGATCCTGAATGTAAAGAGGATTTTTGAACTATTTCTGGGATGTATTTCCAATAACTCCAAAAGGGAATTTTCTGGCTCACTAGTAATTTTTGAAGTAGAGATGTGGGTTTCTTCAGCTTTATTTTGAAATAAAAAAAAAAAAAAAAGATAATATAGAATATTAACTGAGACAATAAAGAAGAACAAACCTTTCTTCAGTTTATATGTATTCATCATGTAAAGCAAAGTTCTGTCTTCAAATAGCATGTTTGTCCTACTCCTCCTATCTCAGGGAAACCATTAGACTAAAAAACACAAAAAAACCTTTTTTTACCATGACAGAGAGTTTCCAAGAAGAGAACGTAGTTGTTGTCACACCAGATTACACAAGAGGCTTATTTAGCCCTGTTTTCTGTCCCTCGAAGTGACATCAATCATTGAACAATCATTGACTTAAGTGAAGAAGGTGCGAGAACTCAGCTACAGAGAAACGCTCACCTTTCATGCTGGTCCCTGGCTTAAGAGTGAAGAATGCCAGATTTTCAAAAATATCTTCAATTTTTTAGTCATCACTTTGGATAATTTTGACACTCACTTAGGTATTTACTCCATTAAGTGCTTTGCTTCAAGTCCTGTTGTTTTCACTGAATGCCGCTGTTCTGTCTTGTAGAAAGGCAAAAAATAAAAATTCCCAAGCTACCTTTCCTTTAATCAAAGAATTAAAATCTATTTGTGCTAGTCTCACTAAGTTTTTCTGAAGACTTGCATGTTTTCTCATCTCCTCCATGAACCCTTTCTCATTGCTATCTTGTTTTTGAGGCTATGTATCCTAATCATACAACATCACTGACACACATAGTGCCTTGCAGTGGGAAGAATTAATGAATTGCTTGGCAACTATAAAAAATATTTGGAATACAGGCCAACACTATTTTTTGCATTTCAGTGTCTCTCATTTTTGCTAGCTTTTCAAAGATACCTGTTTTCTGCATAGTTACCCATATTAAGGGATTAAATTTGGAAGAGTGAAGTTGCTGGAAAAAACATGCCCTCTAAAATGTGACTGTTTCACCGTTTCCTTTACATTTTCAAGATGGTTCTTGGCTTTCTCTCAGTGTACAACAATTTAAAAAAAAAATAAATAAATCTAATGCTACAGGTACCAAAAAAAACAGCTTTTGAGGCTTTCCTAAGGGTGAACCATAACAGATGCACATGAGCACATGGCTGCATTATCAAAGCTTTAGGACAGAGCACCAGGGCTAATTGATACCATAAGGGTAATTTGAAGCAGCAGAAAGCTATCTCCGAGTTTTAATCTGGCTTTGAGACACAGCCTTCCACATCCAAAATGTATTAAGGATTCCTTAAGTCAGAAGCAATCAGGATCTTGTTTTGACCTCCTTAAAAAGAATAACTTCACTCCTAGCACACCACTGAGCTTAATATTGATTCAGAGGAAAGGGTGAATCAGCACCGTTATTTTTCCCTTGGCCATAGAAAGAACAGAGCTGACCCTGTTTAACTGGTGAGATCTGTTGAAAGCACAGGCCAGCACAACCAAAAATTTCCAGAAAAAAAAACTTTTACAGCTCAGGCAAGAATAACTGATGATAGTCACCTGGAAATATGTGTGCAGAGACACAGGTTTGGAAATAATGACTTTGAAACCTTTTACATAGATCTTTAGAGTCTAAATACTTTTTTTTCCCTTCTCTCCATGTGCTTTTTACTTAGGGGGGATGTCTCTCCTATTTAAAAACAACACTTTTTACCTATGAAATTATGTCTATATTCTATATCATTTGTACACAGTGTGGATATATATATATATATATCAAACGAAAAATTACGAAGTTTCTTGGTCTGGAATGTTAATGACAAATTTCATTGTCAGTGAAAAGAATGCATTCTATTACTGAGTTTAAATTCTTGAAAGTTGATGTTTAAAAGGGAAATATAAAACCTTTCAAAGGAACACAAAATATTACTTTTCGTCATCATCAAAGTATTCACCTGCTTGGATTTCATATTTTCTCCAGCTCTAAACAAAAGTTTACAAGTTCCAAAATTTTCCAGTTTCACAGGAACATAAAAAGACATTACAAGTTTAATAACTGTAGCAAAGCCCAACTGGAGAGCTGTGTAATAAGGTATTGACCACTGTTAGCAAAGCAGTGTGAATTTTTCAAGCCCTACTGTCATAATTCACTATCAAAAAAGTTAAAGTCATGACTAAGATTCTCTTTGCTGGGTGAAATAACCAAGCAGCACTGCATTTGATCACCAAAGTAATTCTTAATACTTCAATAGTTAAATACCTAATATATGACTTGGAATCTAAACAATCTCAGGGGAAAAAAAAAGTTTGCTAACCCACTTTAAATATTTAAATTTTTCTAGTACTTTTGTCTAACAGTTATCCAATTATTAAGATATTTGAATTTGATTGATTAAGTGATTTACGAAACTCAGGAGAAGGCCATGTTTAAATACTGAAATTGTTTCTGATTCCCTGTCCTGTTCACAGACCCCTAAGCCCTGCTTTCTGTTAAACATGTGCTCTTACAAACTATTTATAAAGAAACTTTTCAATCCATGTGTGTCAAAGCAAAAAACTTTTTTGTCATTCTTTATATTCACTGTGCATTTATTTATACATTTGTTCTCAATTTACATTTGGACCACTAATTTTTGGTGTGTATTTGTTTGCTTGAATCATGTTAGCAGTCAGTTGATGTGTATGAATGACCATTTTCTGTGGAAAATTAAAGATTGAAAAAGAAGCATATTTAGATGTTCTTGAAACTACAGTCTGTACAAGATAGGATATTTAAGTTTACATGTATATATAAACACATGTGTATAAGCATAAAACTAAGGTATTTGATTTAACTTTTAAATTACAATTGCTTTTGTTTAGTTAGAGTGGAAAAAAAATTTAATACTTCAAGGTATCCAAGAAGAACTCAGGCACTATTCAAACCTCTATCTATCTTTTCTTGATTTTCTTTTCTTTGGACCATTTATGTGGCTTAATATTGAATAATACTTCCACAAGAATTCTTTGTTAATCATGGACTGTGTCATTTGCCCTTGAGTGCATTCTGTGGCGTCTAAAAATAACGTGTAGTATATTCCACAGGTCATACAGGATGGTCACCTTGTGACTGGTTGTTATAAATAAGGGCTTTGGGGTCAAACCTGTCTTTTCTTTGAAGAGGTTAGAAGGTTTCACCCAGAAAGCAACATCAGCCCCGAGTCTAGAAAGCCAGTTCCCAAAAGGATTCTTTGGGCAAGCGCCTTTAAATAGCTAAGAGTGAGAGAAATGGCACGGCAAATGTCAGCTTACATAAACCCAAATGAGAAAAGATGAGAAAATTGTGCCCTTTCCACAAGGACAGAATCTAACTGCTCTAAAATCATTAAAAAGAAAAGTATAACAAAACAAAAACAGACTCAAAAAACCCCAAAAAGCTTACTTATTACACTAGTATTGCTATGCAACACTGTATACCTCGCCTTGCCTCTTCATACTGCGGTTATTACGCACTTTGGACAGAAAAGTACCTCTCTGCATTTTAGGTTCTATTGCTGCTAATTCAAACCATTTTTTAATTTGTTTTCAGTTTCAGTGCAAGGTTTGAATTAGGGTGTTCCAATTTCCCTGTCTCTGGTGCTATTTGATTCTTTCCCATTATTCAACAATCGTAGCAGTGAGATGTCCAAGTCAGTAAAAAAAAAAAAAAAAAAAAAAGAAAAGGAAAAATAATGCAGAAATTCATAAGAAACTCATTTAAAGTGACTTTGGGTTAAATTTGACCTTTAAAGTCTAAGCCTGGACCCAAAGCCAAACAATTAAGAGCTTTGTCATTCCTGGTCAAAACTCTGGCAACACTGTTAAGAAAGAGGAGGTAGTTTGAATTTTGTAGCACCATGTTTTGTTGTCACCATGATGAAGATCGAGGAAGGGAAGGTGTTTATTGTTTAATGTAAGAGGGAGGGCAGCAGTTCAGGTTTTAGGGAAACAGCGGTGGCGAACGAGCTGTGAAAGTAACGATTGGGCTGGAGTGGGAAGTGGGGACTTTTTTCAGCCTACCCAGCAGAGCGCCTGCTCATAAATCCTATAAAGGCACTTTAAAAGGTACTTAAGCATGGTGGAGTTAATATAAATATTTTAATCGTTTCTATGCATTGTTGAGTTTCATTTAGATGTTAACCTATGGTGACTTTTACCTAGCACGTTATTAGTTGGGCTTCTTGAAGGACCGTTAAGTAAACACCAGTGCCATCGCTAGGTGAGGTTAAAGGCTACTGATATTCGGGACGAGTGTCCAAAACCTCTTGATCTCCTCTGACTTGGTAACTACTTGTTTGTTATGCAAACTTTATCATCACACGCAGGCCTGCAAGTTTCTGGGAGAGGAGGGGCTGGTGGTAGGGGATCCACGCAGATGGGATGGACTGCACAATGAAGCATACATGATGAGCTGTACGTGTGCAAAGAAAAAAAGATAAAAAATACAAGAGCTAGGGAGAACTGAGGGGAGATGCATCCTCTAAAATCTTCTGGACCAGACATCTGTTTTCATGCCAAGCTTGAATGGTACCAATAATGGCAGAATACGGTACCTCCTAGAAAAGAAGTTACCTGGGGTCAGAAATATCTCCGAGAAAGGCAGAAATATCTCCGAGAAAGGCATAAAGCAGACGACTTCAAGCTGAGTGCCTCCAGGTCACAGATCTCCTGCAAACACCTTCTTCTTGTTTTGAGACCAGCATGGTCCTAGCTAGGACCACTTCAGCCAGGACTGGCTTAATTTTAGAGCTCATGGGAGCCTTTATTGCATTAAAAAAAAAAAAAAAAGAGAGGGAAAAAAAATAACAAATAAATGCAAAGCACATTCTCTTCCCTTGAAGTAAGGCTCAACTTTGTGTTGTGGAGAATGAATAACTTAGATGATGAGAAACAAAACACAAACCCACAAGGAATCTGCTAACAGCACAGTGAATTCACAGTACATATAATTAGTAAACTATCTGAAAGTAGAGAGGAAAAAAAATGCAAGTAAAAGCTCCACATTTTTCCTTCTCTCTCCCTGTGCCTGTGTTTGGAAAATATTGCTGCTCTCAGCTAAATCTCAGCACAGCTTCACAGGTATATAAATTCCCCAGCAAGGAGAACAACCGTGAGCTCCCAAAAAAAAGAAGGAACCTGAGTCACGCAGGATCGCTGTCAAGAGAGCAGGAACTCAGACTGAAAGTGTGTTTTAGAGGCTTTTTTGGAGTTTCTCCGTATGTTTGTGTCTGGACTTGAGTGCTGAGTCACTCAGCAGAAGCGTTTGAGTGATGAGCTCTGTAAAAATCAAACCTTTAGGGATTAAGTTAGATTTTTGAGAACAGAAGGATATTGGACACCGTAACAAAACATAACTTAAATTTGTGTATTGGACTTCTCCAATATCCAAAGATATGGTTGCACCAACCTGCCCTAGGTGGACCTGCTTTGCCAGGGGTGTTGGACTAAATGATCTCCAGAGGTCCCTTCCAACCCCATATCATTCTGTGATTCTATGATAAAAAACTCCACCATCTGAGAGGCTCATTTTCTGATGACAGACTGTGGCCCCAGTAGATAAAAATACAGTCAGCTGCTTCTTCTGAATCACTGTGTCTAGGTAAAAGCCGTAATTAGTAGAAGCGGCACATTATCTTTTCTTGCTGGAAATTGGGTCTTTGTGTTGTTCACCATTAAAAATACCAAAGGTGAAATCCCAGTGCAGCTTAAGTCAGTGGTAAGACTCCTCTCAACTTCAGGGTCAAGATTTCACTTTATAAGCCCTTCTTGTGGGATACAAAGAAAACTCGCTTGTGAAATCAGCTTCTGAAATAGAATGGAAACAAATCAGGTTTGGGCTTTTTCTTTTTAAATCTAAATAACAATGAAAAAGTCCTATTAAATGAGTCAGATGCACATTTGAAGTCTTATTTCAAAGGACTTTGGTATCCTCTATATGTCTTCTAAAATGTTGTACTCGTATCGGGATATTTGGGCCTTTTTATAAGACAATTCTTTGCATGATTCTGTGTTTCAACTATTCACATGGGAAATAAGGAAAACAAGGTAACTGAGATTATCAAAAGCTATCTATCCCAAAGGACTAAACTGAGGATGAGAATGGCATTTTACCCTTCAGTTCAAGTCTTTGCAAGAAATTCCATGTGGCATTTGGTAAATGGCAGCTTTTTTGGGACACCATGAGCACTGACATGGTTTTTCAAAGGACTGAGTAAATGATCCTCCTTTGCTATTTTGGGGAGACGTAAATTCTACATACTAGTTGAATAAGCCTCAGTTTGCTTTAAAAAAAAACAGCTTACAAATACTATTTTTGCTGTATGTTTTTCTCCAAACATTTGCATGTTACCCAGTAAGGGCTTGCCAGATTTTCCTGCCTTATCCACTGAGTTGTGTTCCTGCATTTCCTCCAGAAAACCCCAAAAGTTTCATTGCGTACCCTTCAAAAAGTGACTTTAGTCACTTGGTAGTGGTCACTACAGCCTGGCGGCATCCTGCACTGGGACTTCCCACCCGTGCAAGTGTGTGCTCCCTGGGAAGGTACCCATCCACGTGCCGCAGCATCCAGGAACACGGGGTGCTCATGCCCTGCAGCCAAATTCACTCCCTGCTTCAGGATTTGCAGCCAGATTTAAGAAATGACCCTAAGAAAGGGTCTAAACTTCTTCTTCCCGGGTCCTGACAGTTAAGGGTAGGTAAGAGCAGGTAGCCCATCTGCTTAATGAACAATGGGGAATAACGACAATTTCCAGAAGCAGCTAATTATGCTGTGGCTTACTGGTAGAATACCCTAGAGCTTCCTTAAGTGTTTTGAGCCAAATTCTAGGGGATCCTGTGAATTTCACTTGTGAAACTGCCATATTGTGTGCAAACTCTCCTTTTCTTCCCCTTCTACCCTCCCTGCCCCCAAGAGGGAGAGAATTATCAAGTCATTTTTTGTTTATCGGGGAAGCAGGAATCAAATTATGCTAAAGAGTAAACAAATAACATTCAGCTTGTGAGCCCTCTGGTTACAGGGTTTCTCTCCACCCACCGAATCTTACTGCATAAATGTTGAAAAACATTGCTAGGGAACAAACAGTGCAGCCCTTTGACAGGTTAGCATCCCCAGAACCCCGTTAACTAAAGGAACACTGTAAATTTAGTTACAACTCCGAAGTGAAGCAAAAGCTACTGAAAACATAACTTGATAACAATTAATAATTATCCCAAATAGCCCTTGGATTTTGTCATTAACTTTATTTAATGCCTCTGCCTTGTCAGGGTCAGGCATTTAGAAGCAGAGTTTATAGGTGCAATCCTTTTTGTGATAGCTTATATTGGAAATGAAAGTCATCTTCATTGTGAACTTATCTTGACAAACAATGACAAACTCTCAGACTCAGTGTCACTCATTTACCACTAACCCATCTAGAAGCTGCTGCTGCTGCTGGATTTAGCCTTCAAAAGCTTGTCGTCGTTTGACACGTTAGAAAAGGTAGTGATACTCGTAGTAATTGGAGGGCCCCGGCAATGACCTTGTCCTCCTCCTAAGCCCCGGCTAATCCTAGGTACGATACCTCGACTGGCAGCATGATTATTATCTGTGGCTATTGCTTTTCTTATAGGTACACACGCTCCAGAAAGGGTTAGGGGAAAAAAAAAAAAAAAAGTAATAATACAGTATAGAGATTAAATATTTTTACTTCAGCTGACCCTTGTATATTTTGGGTTTCATGGTTTCTGTTCCTCATTTTATCTAATTGACTTTTTTTTTCTACTTTTATAGAATTTTGTTTAATTAGAAGCACTAAAAATCCTCACAAACGGCAGCAAACTGTATTACACGTGCATGAAGTGCCCCCCTTCAGATAGTCGTCGTCCTCCACAATTGCTCCTGCCCTGCTGAGTCTCCCATTTGAGCAAACTGTGAGGGGAGAGGAGCAATTTTTGGGGCAGATTTCCCTCCTACCAGAAGACTACAGCTATCGGGGCATAAAATTACAAAGTTCATATACATGACCAAAAGCACACCTTCTGTTTTGTAAAAATCAAACAGCACAGATCACTGTATCCAAGTATCATATTTTATGTCGAAAAATACTTTAAAGGCTGCTTTAAAAACTGCTAAAGTATGTTAAAAAACACTTTATTCTGAGGGTTGCAAGAGCCATAGTTTGTGGAAAGAGTCCTACTGGGAACAGAATTACTGTACTCCAACTTCCAGACAATAAGGATAGAACCAGCTATAAAATCCATCCCTTGGTCCAGTTGATTTTTCTATAAACCTTGGTTTCAGAGGCAAAAAAACCCCAACATTAACTAAGCTGGTACCAAACATTACCAGTCTTGGATAATTTTCCAGTTTCTATGCTCAGAACAAAATTACCATTTATAAAAAGTTTAAAAATTATAGGAACTTCTGAAGGGGTAGTGAAGTCAGTGTTTTATTGAGTAATGTTACAGAAATACTTTGCTTACCATTTTATTGAGTTTCTGAGGATATACTGAATAATTTTACTGCATAAAAGTTACTTGTACAGGCAATAAATGGTTGTCCATTCAACATATTTTAAATGCATCTGCAAAGATTAGAAGAATGGGATGTTTGCAAATTGTTCAAAAATTGTGCAGATAGGAGTATTACCTGTGTTAGGTCACAACCACAGGATCTCTCAGGATTTGTTAACTAGAAAATGACAATATTATTTTAGCATTCTTCTAACTGCACAAAAAGTACTGAAAAGTAAATACCTTTAACTTCACAGAAAATAATTTAGTGTCTGGTTGGCTATTCTTACTACTCATGTAAATCTACCACCTAGTTTGTTTTTTTGTCATTTTGCAAGACAGAGGTTGGTTGTACTTGTGGTTCCTCTTCCATTTACACCTGACCTGCTCCTGGCACAGGTCCTTTTCCTTCACCTAATCAGCTTCCTCAGTCGGACCAGGAAGATGCTGACACAGATCATAGAATCATAGAATTGTTTTGGTTGGAAGGGGCTTTAAAGATCACCTAGTTCCAACCCTCCTGCCCTGGGCAGGGACACCTCCCACCAGACCAGGTTGCTCCAAGCCCCCTCCAACCTGGCCTTGAACCCCTCCAGGGATGGGGCAGCCACAGCTTCTCGGGGCAACCTGGGCCAGGCTCTCACCACCCTCACAGCAAAGTTCCTCCTGAGATCTCATCTCAGTCTCCCCTATTTCAGTTTAAAACTGTTCCCCCTCATCGTATGGCTCCCCTCCCTCATCAAGAGTCCCTCCCCATCTATCCTGTAGTCCCCCTTCAGGTACTGGAAGGTTGCTATAAGGTCTCCCCAGAGCCTTCTCTTCACCATAAAAAGCTCAGGGAACTGCAAGGAGGTAGTTACAACCAAGAGATACTGCAGGATTAGCCATGGGTGGTCCCTGCTCCAATACGAGCTTGGAAAGTATGGCAAATTGCAGATTCAGAAGCTGCAAAATACCTACAAAGAGTTGTACATCCTTCACAATTTCCCTGGCCAGTGACAATCCAACCGCACTACTTCTTTTTCTCAGCATTAAGCAACCTCCAGGACCATTCCAAGGAAGTCAGAAGAACCAATAGATAGAGTGGGGTAGGAATGGAGAAAAGAGAAAGTGAGGGCATTTGTTGCAGTGCCTGAATCTTATTAATTCTTAAACTATTTGTGAAAGTAGCTTATACAGCCTAATTGTGTCCTGGTGATGAGCTATCACCCTTGTGGGGGTTAGACCCCTGTCTTTACTAAAACAACAGTCTTGGTATGTACATTTTGAAAATTAAGGGTGTTGAGATGATGCACTAAAACTGACTCTCAGTGAATGGAAATTAATTACATTTTTAGATATAGAGTTGAAATTAAAGGGTGACTTATTTCACATAGCACATATATAAAATGAACAATCTTAAATAGGATTTTTGCATAACTTCATTCAGTTACAAGCTACTCTACAAAAAGACTACAAAGTGCACTTCTACTCTCACCAAATCTAATATTTCTCAGAGTAATTTCTAAGAGAGCCATAATGAAGAGGCCCCTTTAAACTTTTCTCGGAGCTCAAACCAAAATTTTCCTTGAAGTTGTAATGTTTCAGGAATAAAAAATAAAAATAAAATAATAAATAATAATAAATGTAATAAAAAAATGTTTAAAAAAAAAAAAAAGAGGTGGCTCTTTTCAGACAGTTAGCACCTCAGTATGTTAAAATGAACTTGGATTTGTAACTTTTCCAGCCCAGTTTTACAAACATTTAGATGAAATTGAGAGAAAAAGCCTCCCCAGTCTGGGCTGAAGAGTCCCAGCTCCTTCAGCCCTTCATCATAGGGTAAGTGCCCCAGCACCTGACCAGCTTTGGTAAACTTGCTCCTGCTTCTTGATGCCTTTCTCATCTTGGAGAGCTCAAAGCTGGACATGGTTAGACATTGTAAAGCACTGTCAGAGCATTATTGTAAAAAAAAGTAGAAGCGCGCAGTGAGTTCTCAGAGGTCCATTTCTCAGTACAAAAAAATTAGGATACATGTAGACTGTAATCAAGGGGACACTGTAGGGATATATAAGAGCTTTTGTAAAGTCCAGCACTGTGACATGGACACACTTCTCCCAGTGGCTTGATATGGACATAATTTCTACAGTGAGACATTGCAAAGAAAATACAGTTAAAGCACCTTGAGTTCTATTCAATCCTCAAAATACTCACACACTCAGGAGAGTAGCATTGAACTTCTTGAAGGAAACTGCTTTGATAACCTGAAGATTCATTTTGAGTTTAACATCAGTGACACTCAGCTTAGGTTGATCACACCAATTTCAAACCTCAGCAAACTTTTGCCAGTGTGTCGTGAGATAGCAGGAGAAAAGCTATGCTAAAAAAAGTCGCTATTGGCAAGCCTGTATTACACGGGAAAAATTCTTATGGATTTTTTTTTTAATCAAATCAGGCTTTTTTTGTATCTTGGCTGCTTTTCTAATGCCTCTGTTAGTGTCTACTCACTGCCACATGGCAATGGTCTAGCAGGAAGAATAGAGGGTTAAGAAAAGAGTTAGCTCAGCAGGGGGCATTTTTAATTTAGAAGGGTTGAAAGATTTCTCAGGTTCCAGTGCTTTAGAGACATGTAGACTGGGAAAAGTCTGACCTCTCCAGAGAGATACCTGCAACCAAGAGGCAGTTCGGGTAGAAACGGTGTATTAGATGTATGGGAGATAAAAGCCGAGTAAAACCACAGACTTTTTGCAGGCTCATATCTGGGATATCACCTTCATCGACATAATTTTACATTTCCTCTTTTTAACTTGGCTAAGATCTCAAGAGAGGAAAAGTTTGTAAAGAGACAAAATATCTCTTCTCAGGACCACTCATGTATTTGACATGGTGCTGAGGGACATGGTTCAGTGATGGGTTTTTTTGTCAGAGTTAAGTTGATGGTTGGACTAGATGATCTTGAAGGTCCCTTCCAACCTAGTTGATTCTATGATTCTGTGATTCTATTCTATGATTTAGAAAACATAAGGAAACTTTCAGACATGGGAAACTGGATATGTCAGGCAGACGGCTAGAAAAAAATGAACATGTTTTTGAACTCACAAGCCCTTCAGAAATGCTTATTCCAACTTTTATCAGTTGGATAATAAAAATACCGCTTCCCCTTACGGTTTTCTCTTGTTTCCTTTGTATCCTTATACCACTATATCTAGAACACTATTAAACCTTCAAAGGTTTCCCCCATAATTTTATAAGTCTGTGGAATCCTTTATTGTCCCGTATTATTAATGCTTATTTGCCATCTTAATGAATTTATAGGAGAGCTTGTTTTTGTATTGGCTATTATCACAGCTAAAGGAAAACAGCCTGCTGCCGGCATATTCCACAAACCAGCAGCAGTGCATATGGAAATAGGATATGTAGGTCTTGCAACTGTAATAAATAGTTTTTGAAAGAAAGAGGTCACTTCAGTTCTTATTGAAGGCAACTGGTTCATGCAGAACATGAAAAAAAAAGTGCATCTGCATTGAAACTACACAAATACAACCATATCATAATTACAGTATATAATATATTAGGATGCTACTAACTTTCCTGTGCTGAAATATACATGAAAGGGGAAATAAAATTAGGTCAGCTTCTGCATAAAGCACTTCTGTCCTCACAAAGACCTGAAAGTTAAGGGGACACTGGCAACTGGAAATACAGTCAATTGTAAAGCATAATTTACATGTTGTAAAAGAAATCAGACCTGTCCCTTAAGCTGCCCACCAATTTCCACTGTTTTATAGACATTTCTCTTTTTTTGATAAATGTTTCTCTCTCCAATTCTGCCTTGTGGAAGACTTGCACAACTAGAAGGTGAATCTGACAAATGAGCTTCCTATTTGCAGGGAAATGATGGAATGCATGCAAAGTGCTCTCAGGTTTTAGAAAAATGTAAATGTAAATAGATATAATCTCATAAGCCTTTTCATTATAATAATCTCAATAATTTCTTTCAAAAATTAAATATTAAATATAATTAATTAACAAACACTTCTTTTTAGATGCAAGTATCCCACCACTTTTCCCTAAATCTTACAACTGATTCTTTATATGTGACAACAAAATTGTGACAAAGAAAGATTTGCATCCCATAGTTCTATTTGTATTCAAGTTGGATTTGCAAAAACTTTTAGAAAAGAAAAAAAAAATTGTCCAAAAAAAATACTTATTTCAACAGCATTGTGCTTTTTCCTTCACCAGTACTAGTTTTCATTGCTCACCTATAGGAATTGAAATAAAATCAAGTTTTTAAACTCTTCAAGTCTCAGACTACTCTTGGGTACACATACTAGGGACTCCTTAGCAAAAAGAATAATTACAGTAACACTTTCAGGGGGTCACAGTGTTTCATATTTGTTAGCTGAACATGTGTTGTATCAACTTTTTTTTTTTTTAAATTCTAATGTTATTTGGAGTTAAATAAAATACTTGACCTTATTGGAAGAAAATGTTTACCCTTAAAAAACTCCAATTAAATGCATGCATTTTCAAAAAAAAAAAAAAAAAGAAAAGCTTTGTTTTCATCAAATGAGCAAGTGTTACATCACCAAATTTTCCATGGTTTCTACCCAGAGCTGCTGGGGCCCATAGGCTCAGAAAGGGAGGTGTGTGCAGGAGTCTAACACGAGCAAATTAACCAGAATCTGCAGGAGATGAAGCTGTCCTCTGACCCATCTCCTATGTCTGACTTCTGACCAGCAGGGCCTGACCCTGATATCAGGGGCATCACACTGCAGTGCAGAAGGATGCTGGGTCCTTCTCCACACGTATTGGTATCATCAGAACTTTTTTGTATCTCATAGACTATAAATAGTCCTTTTTTGACAAGATCCACCGACTGCGGTTTATCAGGTGATAAAACTTTCTCATCAGTAATGATTTAAACTAAATTTAAATGCCCCAACTTCAGTGCCCACATATGCTGCAAACTGGAAAAAGGTTTTTTAGGGAAAATCGTTGTTTATTAAGCCAGCTGATGGAGTGGAAAAAAAAGAAAAGCTTTTATGCACACATATGGCCAGGGTAGACCTGTCGACTTAATGGCATTAATTTTTATTTGCGGCAGCATTGCTGGGATGAAAACTTGCCCCTTTCCTTGCAGTAGGGATAGGAGAATCAGTGAAATGGGCTCCTTGCAGAAACCATTTATACCTTCTAGAAGAGAGGACCTCCACAACAAATGCAGTGCCTCATTTTATTGTTTTCAAGGACAATCTAGTTAAGGTTGCGAACCAGACAAATTTGACATAGGAGGGTGGATAACATTCTGGGTTCAGTCAGCTCTCAACCTATTCAGTTCTATCCCTTGTGGCTTAATTTATTTCTTCCTCGTAAGTCTCTAATAAAATCTACCTGCCAGCTGTGATCTACTTTGCTTTGAATAGATATTAATGTTGGTTCGCGGTACTGCCATCTTGGAAAACATGGTGCACAGGAACCAATTAAAACATATGTTCCTAAGAATATCATTCAATATGTGATTTTGTTCTTATTACTTACTCAAGAGGGAGATTGCACAGAAACTCCAAGACTAACTGGCTATTTCAGGAAAAGTTCCGTCTATTGTATTTTGCATAAGTAGCATTACTGTTGCCATGTGCTGAATGTAAATATGAAGCAGTGCACAACATAAATGGTTAAATGAGACTCATAAGCAAACAGCAAATTGGAGTAACCAAACTATATGCTCTGGTTTACAAGCCCAAGTTGACCTTTCATTTTTCAAAGACCCTTTCTCCTCCCAAAATATATGAAAAGTCCACAGGGACAAAGAGGGATAAAAAAAAAGGATTTTTAAAAAAAAAAGAATGGTTTTAAACACTCAGGAAGTAACATTCATAGCATATGTTTTACCATCTTGAATGATACAGTAATTAAGAGTTAAGGTGAGACAAAATTTAATTCTAGGGTATTCCAAGGTAAGTGAGATTTGTTCTTTCTGGTGTTTTGATTTTTAAACAGTATTTGCTAATAAACTGTGAAAAGGTTACATTTGCTTCATGCTTTAGTTGCAATAAAAAATGTAGACACTGACAGTAAATAATGACCTAAATAATATTTGAATATTCAAAGTATTCTTCCTTCAATCAGGGTTTTGACACCATACAATAACTGATCCACTGCTCAAAAAAATTAAAAAAAACCCAAAACAACCTACAACAAAGTTTAATTTTAAATGTGAAAGTTGTCTTTAAAAGCAAAATCTAAAACCCCTGAGCTGGTTGTTGCAAATGCAAACAAATTCTTGGTTCCACACCTGCACCTGGGGAGGGGGAAAGAAGTGAAAATACTACCTCAACCAATTAATGTTTGTTAGTATCTGTAAATTTCAGGAAGTAACCAATTAATTACACTGAAAAAAGGAAGTGGAGCTTGTAATCCACATTACGCTGAGTTGAAAATGATAAACCTTCCCCTGCCCAAAATACCACTGTGAAATTTTCTTGCTTATTTTCTATTTCACCTCAGTTGCTTTCATTATAACTGAGAGAAGTCCAAGGATTTCAGGCTATGAAACAAAGAATTACACCATTGACATTTGGGAAAGAATATAAGATCATTAGAAGTCCTGAGCAGGGTGGCCTATAGCTTTTCTCGCTATTGCTTTGCCCTTTAGCTAAAGTCCAGTACCTAAATCAATGGGACTCCACTGCTTCTCTTTGAAAACCACTCCAAACCACTCTAAAACATCTTTGTCAGGAAGCCTTTTTTTTTTTCCTTTTTTTTTTTTTTTAACCATGTCTAAATAGCAATACAGCTTCTTAAGGTCACGTTACAGTTCCATTTGTAGCACATACTCCCTGTTCGCGTCTTTTAAATTTTTCAGGCTAGTTACCAAATAATTATTTTTTGTTGGTGAAGTACATGCTAATCACTGCCATCACCATTAATCTCTCTATTGTTTCGGTATTTTGTAGCTGAATTCCTCTAATAAGGTCACTGCTTTTCTGTTACTGATTGCTTGGAATTAAATGCAGTGTTTCTGCCGAAAATTCAGCACCATCGGGGGCAGAACCACGATGCTTGTGTATTTGCTGCCCCGAGTCACCTGCTTTTTCACTTTGCTAATTCCTGGGTGATTTCCTGTTCGCCGTTACAAGGATCACAGACTTATTCTAACTTTATTAACTCTCAAAGGCTGTGTCAAGTTGTTGCCCGTCGCCCTCTCTCTGTATCCATGGTGTTTGGTGCTTGTCTCTCAAGGCTGCCTATAGAATTTCTGACGTGATTATCACCTTCTTGCCGTGGCGTCCAACACGTTACGCAGCCACTTTCCTTGGGCCATCTGTTATATTTGAAGGTCTTTCCAACGCTGCCCCTCAGCCCAATCTTCCCACTGTATTGCATTTTCAACAGAAAAACATGGAAACTATTGAGCAATATTAATAGCAGTAAGATACCTTAATGGACATAAATGTTTCAACAGAGGTGTTGCTCGAAAAGACTATTAAGCAGAAATCTGAATGGATGTGGAGGAAGACTAATTCTGTTTAATAAGATGTTTCAAGTATTATCTCTCTAATTTGCTGAGGAGCAGGTACAGGCTATAGTGTACTTGTAAAGTAATTAGAAATCCTTGGTAATTGTTTTTTTAATTAACAACAAAACTTGGAGGAAAAAATTCTGCTCGTTCCCACTTCTCTTCTGGATTAATTTTGTTTCAGCTGAGAAGAGTGGTGAGGCACAAGAGATTTTTCTGCTTCACATTCAAGGCAAAGAGCAGAAGAGGACCTTCGCTTGCATTTATCTCAATGAACCTGCAAAAAAGCAGTCAATCAACACTTTTCACCTTTCTGCCCCTCTTGCATGAGACACTAATATGTTTTGCATCCTTATCTTGCCCCAGCGACCCAACATTACACTCTGTTCTCAATTGCTCTGAGCCACTTGAACACAAAGGAATGAGCTGGCCATTTTGGCAAGGCGTGTCATGGGACCTCTGGCCATCAGCAGAGATGTCACTGCTCCTGGCACAAGAATAATTAGAGCTGATGGCATCTGCAAAATAATAGCCTGCTAGAGTGACAGGCTGGGACCTGGCGGGTGCAGAGCTGGTGATGGTGTGCTCAGGGTGGGAGCACCAAGGTTGGGGGACCCCACCTTGCTGGTGTGAAAACTGCTTTTTCTGCATGATCATAGAGTCATCTTGGTTGGAAGAGACCTTTAAGATCATTGAGTCCAACCACCAACCCAACACTGCCAAGTCCACCATTAAACCATGTCCCTCACCACCACGTCTACCCGTCTTTTAAATACCTCCAGGGATGGTGACTCCACCACTGCCCTGGGCAGCCTGTTCCAGGTGCACCCTTGCGGTGAAAAAGTTTTTCCTAATATCCATCCTAAACCCCGCCTGGCACAACTTGAGGCCATTTCCTCTTGTTCTATCACCTGTTCCTTGGGAGAAGAGACCGACCTCCCTGGCTACAGCCTCCTTTCAAAGAGTTGTAGAAAGCAAGAAGCCTCAGCCTCCTTTTCTCCAGGCTGAACAACCCCGGCTTCCTCAGCAGCTCCTCACAACATTTATGCTTTAGAACCCTCATGAGCTTCATTGCCCTTCTCTGGACACCTTTGACCTCTGGACCTTTGATCCCTTCACTCCTTCCATCCTCACCAGTGGAAAGCCAAGGGGCACACTTAAAGATAACTCTAGTGTCTCTACTAAGAGAAAGGAGATGCCTTAGGAGATCACCACCAGCACCCTCAATTCCCATAAAACACACAAAGCCTCGGCTGTGAGGACCAAGTCTCCTCATCACCGGTGCCCACTGCAGCACAATCCTGTGGGTAGAAGTTGCCTGGCTGCAAAACCCTTCCCTTTCACCAGACATTTTCACCGACCAGGCGAGGTGGCTGCAGCACTGAGGTGAGCACCATCGGCTGCATCTGGAACGAGGAAAGCTGCCTCTCTAGATTCATATGGAGTGACTCAAATGAAAACAAGGGAATCTTGCCTGAACAGATCCTAAATTGCTTGAATATGAACTAAAAAATTTTCCTGCCTGAAAGCTTATAGCTTTACAGAGGGTATTTTGAAGAAATGCAATGCCAGGTTCCTCTCCACGATAGCGAAGTGCTGCTGAAGTCACCTCGAGTACGCTTAGGTTAGAGCTTCTATTTCCTCTTAATTAAATTGTTTTCTCCTGTTCTCCTGATTTACCCTTAAATGCTTTCTCTCTCTGCTTTTTTTTTTTGTTCTGGTGGAGCCAGGGTCCCACCCCAGAACTTTTGCAACTGGTGGGGGTGAGCATCCTCATGAGTCTTGCCTCTCTCGTGGTAATAAAGGACAAGCATGTGAAAACATGTTAGCCCAGCAGGCAAAGGGATGTGTGATATGATGGCAGGTCTAAAATGAAATTAGTGGTGTGAAGGGCGGCTTTGTGAAAAATCTTGTGGAGAAGCTGATTGAAAATGAAAATTAGTTGTCTTTTTGAGAGCATGCATTATAGGTCTGCTGTGTGATCTGTAAAGCAGTTAAAAATATAATCAGAGTTGTTACACTCTCTGGAATTAAGAGAATATTTTTCCCCTAACAACAAAGAAAGGTCTTCAAAAGAGGACAAAAGCAAAACAGCAGCACGTGCGTGGCAATACTCCATTTAATCCCTCCATGTGAAGGGAGAGCCGTTCTTTACAAGGTGAGGAGGTGGCTAATTCTCTGGTGTGCCACCGTTTTGGTTGCCAGCTCCTGAGAAAGGCTGGAAAAAAGCCACAACGTGGAAACCCAAGGTTCTGTGCCGCACTAAGGGGCACCCCATTGACTTCTACAGCAGCGGGAAGCCGCTGTGGGATGGTCTCTCACCATAAATCTGTTCCTTTAATCTAAAATCTCTCTGTCTCCGTTGTTCCCACCGACATAAGATGGTGACAACATGTCTGGATTTGACCTCCCTTATTATCAGTATTATAAGCAGCAGCCACAGGCCAACATTCTTTCGGCAAGGGGATAAGAAAAGTATAGTGGTCAAATTTTTATTTAAATATTCATCAGAATAATGAAGATTTGTGGACACATTTTGGGACACAAAAAAAAAAAAAAAGAGTATGGAGTAAATTGGGCCATAAGACTCAAATATTTTGTTAAGAGTCAGATGGTGTCCACAGGGCACAAAGCAGGTTGCTCTAATGACAGGTACGATGTTTTTGTAGAGGACAGTTCATGGCAGAGAACATGAAAAAACCCACAATCTGAAACTCTGCATTAAGCTGTGGCTCTCCAGGTGACCTAACAAGGTTCAACACAGTGTTTTCTTATGCGGTGAAGTTTGGGTGAAATAAGTGAAGTTTTTTATTGTCAAAAATAAAAAAAAAATAATGAGAAAAACTGTGTACATAAATTTATTTCTTCTACGCACTCAAAAATATTTTGTAGAAGTTTGTCTAGTCTATCAGCAAGCACTATCTTCTAATACACTCTCGGATCTTTTTATACCTTTTCAGCAGATTAAAAAAAAAAACAAAACTCAGAGCTTAATCATCTGTTGCACATGTTTCTGTCACCTGCAGAGGCATAAAAAAGATACAGGAGAAAGTAATAAGAATTTGGGGTCCTCTTACAGCTTTCTGAAGGCAAATCTGACAATCACCTTCCCAACAAGATGTGAAATTTTCTGCCCTGATGCCCAAAAGCACAGATTGGATTGGACAAGCTGCCCGGGACACGGCAACACAGAGATGGATCTTGAAAGAGAGTGTTAAATTCCACTGACTAAATGCTGTGTTTTAGTCACATTGGAAAAGCTTAGTCATGCCTGAATAGTGGTTACAGGCTAAAGTTAGAGACTTGCTGGTACCTGACGTTGCAGAGCAAGGAGCCAGGGAAAGTCTGATAATGAGAATTCTTGGAGAGTTTCTAACAGCTAAAAAGAGCTGAAATATTTCCTGCGTTACTTGGTTTCCTATTCTGCTGCCTGTTTGGTTGGTCCATTTAGAGCTGCAGCGGAGATTATGTTATTATTGTTGGTGTTGTTGTTGTTATTTATCATCATCAATAATAATAATAACAATAATTTTATTTATTTATTTATTTATTTATTTATTAGGAAGATGCCTGTAATCTAGTGGGGTGAGCCTGTAAGAAGATGTCCTTTCTGGAGGTTGCATTCAAGTGTCTTTGAGCATGAAACACCAGCTCTCAGCATCTTTCCCCCCTGCACGGAGCCAGGATCGGGGTGCAGCCACGCAACTGTAGAATGATCTGAGATCTACAGGATAAAATTGCTCCACGGAAGTCAACATTATAGAAAGAAAAAACAAAACAAAAAAAAAAAAAAAAAAAAGAAAAGAAAAAAAACCCACGAAAAATACTGAAAAGCCTTTCTGCCTTTAAGTCATTTCATTTCACGCTGCCTATGGAGCAAGAGAGGGATGGAACTGTAGCCCTGTTGTTTTAAACTAGTTCTTTCTAACTTTCCGTGTTTAGCCCAGCTACCTGCGAAATCAGCGCAATGATGAGACTGAACTTTAATTTTTTTAAAAAAATTAAAAAAAAATAATAAAAGAAAAAAAAAAAAAGAGGAAAATCTGGAAGGAAGTCCTGTTTTAATCCACTCTTTGGGTTTCACGCTGCCTGCTCTCCGTTTTCACACGTTATTGCCTGCACTTCCATTAGCCCCGCTGCTGTTCTCTGGAAGTGGCTGCACTTTCCCTCCAGCTGGCAAGGTGCAAAGGGCTCTGTAGAAGTGGTCTAGGAAGCAACCCGCACCCTCCCCAGAGACCAATTACTTTTGAAATGTGCCTGATCGTTTGCCGCTGCCATCTCCCCCCACCCCCCTCCCCTTCCCCAACCTGCCCCCACCTTCCCCCAGCCCCTCATTGTGCTGTTGTCACCGAGACACCTGATCAGCCCTAATTCTTGCTTTTATTTGAATTAGGGTGCCACCAATCTTGGATCCATGTCAGGGCCCATGTAATGCCTTTGGGCAACACTGGGGATTAGATTAGCATTTTGGTGTTGTTCTAAAGCCACATGGTCAGCATTATAAGGATCCCATTAGAGATAAAGGGACCGGTTACACAAAGCCTAAGAAATATAAGGGCCAGAGGAGGTTGATGTAATTGGCTGATATTAGAAAGTGCTTTAATTAATGAAAGCATACTGTGGTTACTACCCCTTTTTTATAGTTTAACATGCCTCTTAATTACATTCTCAGTTGTTCGTTTACACTGAGCATGTCTTTCAGGACTGCCAAACTCTTCAGGGAAAATGAAGCAAGTATGTTGTACTAGGTTGGCCAGCCTCACAATTCAAACCCCTGTTATTGGTTGATAGGAGTAGTCTAGCCAGAAAAAAAAAAAAAAAAAAAAAAAAAAGGAAAAAAAAAAAGAGGAATGCTTGCCTAATCAAACAGTCCCAGAAATGACAGGATGTGGAAAAAATGAATAATTGACAATTTAGGGGGGCATCAGACAGACTCTCTGCCTGTAAGAGCTTTGTTAGAAATACAAATATATGTATTTCCAATGCCAGGGAAATGAATCTTCCAGCAGTTTTGCAAGCAAGGGCTGCCCCAGCTCGGAAGGGCGGATCTTGGCAAAGCTGCTCCCACTTTGCGGTACAATGATTACACGGATCTGTGTTCTTGACCCCTTCGGTCCACCTGCGATATTCCCCCAGGTTTGCTATGCATTTTGTGTACCCACACTATTATTTAATTGTTGACCTTTCTTAATACTTCTCTTAATGTGAGAACTCAATGCCAGAGCACTCTTTCATTTCCAGGGAACACTCCAAGTTTTACTTTTCCTACTTTATTTTCTGTCAACTCTCACAGTGTCAGGAAAAGACAGGTTTACACTTAAACAAAGAATCCAAAACTTTTTTACAGAACCTTAAGCATTAACATTCACATGAAGATTACTTTTAAATAAAGATGCTAATCTCAGGTTTACTAATTTAGGTGTCTGTCAACGGCGTCTTTTTGATCAACTGTCTGTAGTCCAACGGGAGATAACAGACAAGCTGTAAATAAATACAGGTTAACGTTTAATCGGAGATAGATCATCCCTGAAGTTAGTAAGTATAAACTTACAGTGGAAACTACGGGTGTTGTGGCAGGATGAGTTCTGCTGCTGCTGCTCTTTTCTGTTTTTCACATTATGTGTATTTCAAAGCTGTTCCAGTAGCTTCCTTAAATGTCTTTTTTTAAGTAAATAGATGCAAAGATACATCTTCGTGTGTTGAATTATTTCAATAGACAGAAAGGACACGTTTCTTCAATCTTGAGACCACAATGTTCATTACTATTAGTATGCAAGGCTCAAGCTGTTGGCTCATTTAGGGCTTTCATAGTAGGGCACAGCTAAACAAAGCCGTATTTTCCCACCACCAGAGATGATCAAAATACTGAATTTCAGGTTACAGATATGCAACTATAGAAAAAAAATAATAATCTGAAGGATGGGTAGGCACACTTCAAAGCCGGCATGTTTTGTTGCATTAAAATTGCCTGTGAAGGGGTATTTATAAGAGGTAACATTGTATGTTTGCAAAATTGCTCATAGAGAATTATGATTTCTGGTCACGTCCACAAAGCAGTATCTCTGCTTGATACTCAGTAAACCCACGAACATAGTAGTACCATAGAAAGCAGCTGAAATTTCCTAGGTGAAATTAGTCACTAATTTGGATACTGATTTAATAAAAAATATTAAGAGAACAGAAAACAAAGATATCTCCTTCTCTAAGTGCTTTCAAATCAAGCTCTGTCTTCATGGGTAGGATAGGACCTGAAGAAAACCTGGATTTCTGTGTATTTTATAGACTGACAATACCTCGTTGAAGCAGCAGCAATAGTACTCCGCAGATGAGTTCTCAGAAGAAATTTAGTAACTGTGCTGTTCTGCTAGATAAACAGAGAAATTCACCCTTTCATGAGCTTAATATGCATCTTAAGTCCCTTCTGGCTTTAATCATCAGTTTCATTTTGAATTCCCAATATCTGAATTAATTGCAGGTGTCTGCTTCCAACAAGAGTATAGTCTTTAAATTATACATGTCAGTGCATCACTTACACCATGTCACTTCCCGTTAAATTTCTTCTCACTGTAAGTCTCTGTAACACAATGTGACATGATAGAAGTGTGCTGGCATAGTGCAGTACCTCAAAAATAAATACAAAGTTTTAGGATATTATATTCTACTGATCTTCCGAGCTATCTCTGGATGATTAAAATGAGTAGATAATAGTTCACTGGGAAAGGCCTTGGCCCATAGCTAAGGGTGGAGAGGAGTCAGCTGGTGATCCTGAAGCCGGCACTATTCTGCTGTGAACCGAAAAATATACTCTTTAAAAAGAAAAGTATACTGTTTAAAAATGATCAGAGTATCTGTTCACCTATACGATATACATAATATTAAATTGGAAGGGTCATGACACCTAGATGGAGAAATATACAAAGGGAAAGGACTCCAACCAGGTTGCTTCCATCAGAGGTAAGCTGTGGAGTCAACCCCTGTCTTAAATAACTTCATATCCCAGGTGGTGTCTCCCTCAGCAACTCGTATTGAGCAAGGACCAAACTCTCAGCTGCATTACCATGGAACGGCGGTTAAACGAGAGCCTCATAAAGATGCTGTAATTGCAATCGGATCTCGGGGATGCAGAGAATCTAAGTCCTGCCTTGACTGAACTGTGCAGCTTCGGTGGCGCCGCAAGACTTGGGAGGAAATGTTACATAAAAGGTAATCCTCAGTCACTCAGGAATTGTGGTGTTATGAAAGACTTAATTTCTACTGTGCCTAATACAGGAAATAACTACTAATTACTTCAACCTTTATACTTAATTTTGGAAATATGGGAATTACGACACTAATTGGGCACCAGTTTGTGAGGGCTTTGCCTCTACAGAATCCTCAGCTGGAAAACTTTTCAACATTTAACAGGGGAAAACATTAAATCTACCATTCTAGCTACAGTATTGCTGTGGTAGTTAATATAGAACGCATATGTATCTTTAGTCATAAAAGAGAAAATTATCTGTGGTTATTCCACTCATCTACCCTATAGACATGGTTTTCCTGGAAAAGCTCCACGTCTGCTCCTCATTGAAAAATTAATAAAAGAGAAAAGGAGCTAAGCTGGACGGAGCTCAAGATTGCTCTAGCCTTTGGCAGGCCTTTCGAGGCAGAGGCACTATCAATCTACTCTTTATCATCTCTTCTGTAGGTCTCACCTCGTCCCACAGCAGCTGTCGGCGTGAACCAGGAATGCCTTCCCACTTAGGCAATGGATCTGCTCAGCTGTCCATGAACAGACCCATCTCTGACATCTCATCCAGCAAACCGACCCTCTGCCTTTCACCAGGTGCTCAAATGAGCCGTTACTACGTTTTTCCAGGAAAATTACCCTGTTTTCTCGGCAAACTGATATTCAACCTCTCTCCTCCCCTGGCTCTCCATGGTCTTCCAAAAATTGCCAGCCTAGTTCGTGCCCCCAGCACACCAGAAAGTGGAGGCAGCCCAAATTCTGGTGCATTCAGGAAGAGACAGAACAGTTACTGATACAGAACTGGTCTGAGAGGGGTACTTTGATAGACACAGTCATCACAAGGCTGGGACTATAAATCACATTTATCTTGATGGGTGAGAGGTTCCTGTTTCTCTCATCCTGAGGGAAAGAGGAATCTCCTGGGTTTTGGATTAAACAAGAAAAGTTTCATGCTCTCATGAATCAGAGAAGAAAATGGACAATGTGAAAAGAGAAAAATTGAAAACGACTAGTCTGGAGGTTTAAGACCCCTTGAAATCTAAATATCTTGAGTACCATCTCCAGTGAGTTTGTGGGCCAATCTAGAGCAAAAGGTCTCATGATGCTGCCTGTTTTGGATGCATTTATTTTGTCCACCCCTGACCACCTCTCCTCTTTGTTGAAACAACTCATCACGATGCCATCTAAGCCAAGGGCAACACGTACTTATCTTGTGACCCTTGAATCCACATAAATCCTCAGCAATCCTACCAAAAGCTGGACACCAAAGTGACTTTGACAGAGCACGTCTCGCATTTTCTCCCTAAGAATAACGATGTGGTCGCTTCAATTATCAGTAGGACTGTGACTGAGACTGTTTGGAAGACTAGCAGTTAGTTTCAGTACTGTTAGCTAATCTCAGACCTGATCCTTCATTTCCCATTTGCACCAGAAAAAAGTTAGTTTATGATGTTTTGTTTTCAGTTCCTAGCGTTTTGTCAAACACAAAGACCTTCTTCTCTGATGTTCACCACTGCATAGCTCTGAAATTAAAAGAGGTGTCCTGCTCAATACACAAATATCAGTTGTAATCTCTTCACAAGGTATTAGGGACCTCCACTTTCCTCCCAGTTTATTTATTCCCCCCAGTCTCCAAGAGTCAACAGGTACCCATTGCTGCTGTTCAACAACAGCAACAACACCCAAACAACCCGGCAGGAGAGCGTATTTCTTCTGCATATGGATAATCGTCACTGAAAGGGCTGACTTCTCAGAAAAGGCAGGACAGAGAAGTAAAACAGCAAGGTGGTGGTGCAAAGGCCACAGGAGTGGGAGTCTTAGGAGCAGTCTGAACCCGGGACCTAACACAAGATGCTTTTGATGTATCTCCAAGACAGCATTTGCAAAACATCGACCGCAGATGTTGCCCTACAGTCAGAGGTTCATATTACAAATGAGTAAAATATTTGGTTGAGACGGCTTACAGGTGTCTCTCTGTGTTTCTCTTTTTAGTTACTAAGGGGGAATTTTAATGAGAATTTGACTCAAAATGCTTCGTAGCTAAGTATAAAATGATAGATGCCTTATAAATACATGAAGCACAGAGATAAAATAAGAGTGGAAAAAAAATGAATTGCAATTTATTTAGTCATTTTAGAAACTGTCTGCATCTCTTCAGCAAATTAGACTTGCACACTTTATGAGTCCTCTCACCCTTTAGTGAACTCATCTTTGAAGTTTCAGTATCAAAAGTAGCTCAGAATCATGCAAATAATATTTTTTTACCTTGTTCTTGGATCTGCTGCTGTTCTCAGAAATGCTGTAGGCAGTCCACTATGTGCTACAAAGACTAATTTACTGGAGAAGTTACCAAGTCCACTCACTCACAAACTATGAAGTAATTCAAGTATAACAGTGGTGTACTCCTATATATGTATTTTTCATTTCAACAATCTTTGTAACTGTTTCATTTATCAGGTTGGGATGAGCTACTGTCATCTTTCCCTTTCACAGGCCTAGATCTAAGGTCTTTCACACCAAGTTTACACTGTTCTTCATTTCAGTCATTCAAATTTTTGTCAGTAAGTAGACATTCAGAGATCTTATATTAATGGTTATTTATATAAATGGATGAGGCCTGTAGATGAGTTAGTTCTGAGTTTGAGGAAAAAGCGTGTTCAAAAGTCGGATCCAAACTTTGCATATCACATGTAAATTTTAGCTGGCTTTAACTGACATATCACAGGCTTGGAGGAATACAACACTTCACCCTGACCATAGATAACTAGGTTGAAACTAGTGTAGACAAAACAAATTTGTCCACATCTCTGTAATTCAAAAATTTATGCATATATATGTGTGTATGTGTATATATTTATATTTACACTACATCTAGATGTGATGGAATGTTTTCTGAAGATGCTAAATTTGCATTTGGGGGAAGCTCTATAAGGATGTTTAGAGGCCTCTTCGTTTTAGTTTATCAAGCTTAATTCGAGCAGAATTTCAGTCATTTCGTCAAAATCATTTAATGCGCATCTGCTGACAGCTTGTTGGTGGTCTCCAGTGAGCTCACATCTTACCAAAATAAGGCTGTCATTCATGTGCATCATTATGTTCATCTCCTCAAAGACAGTAGTCTGGATATTTTTTCGTTGCAGTTACACCTCTAAGCAAGGCTGTCGAGGCTGAGCAGTTGTCTTGAGTGGTTGAAAGGTTATTTCGTGTTGTCAGTAGAGAACATTTTGTAATTACGAGCCTTATACCACTCAAAAGTGTTAAAAGCTTTGAATGTTCTCCTCTGCATTAGTTGGACCACTTCATTTAAAGGATTTGTGATTTACTGTCAACTGACACAAAGGAGGAGGGATCCTTCATTGGGGAGGGACTCTGTATGAGGGAGCGTAGCAGTAGAACGAGGGGTTATTGTTTTAAACTGAAAGAGGGGAGATTTAGACTAGATCTCAGGAAGAACTTCTTTGCTGTGAGGGTGGTGAGAGCCTGGCCCAGGTTGCCCAGAGAAGCTGTGGCTGCCCCATCCCTGGAGGGGTTCAAGGCCAGGTTGGAGGGGGCTTGGAGCAACCTGGTCTGGTGGGAGGTGTCCCTGCCCAGGGTGTGGATGGTCTTTAAGGATCTTTCCAACCCAAAGCATTCTGTGCTTCTACTCTATGATTATGAAGGAGAAGGACCCTCTGATGGAACATTTAATGAGTGTCTTTGCCTTAAAAATCTCCACCCCATAGCCAGCACCCGGAGGTGGTCCATGCCTCCTGCATGCATCGCAGCTGGGCAGGCAAGAGTCAGTTTGGAGCCCCCACATGCCCTCTGTGCAAATAAATCACACCAAATTAAATTAACAGAGTCACTGTTTCAAAGCTGGAGTTGGGGTATTTTAGACAAAAGTAGATGGAGAGCAGAAAAACTTATAACCGGTCACCTTCTTACTGTAAACTTACCTTAAATAAGCCAAGCTAGCCAACAGGATACCTAAGCAGGACAAGAAAAAGCAGAGGGGCATCTGAAAACCTCTGTTAGGTTTTAGGGTGTTGAAAAAACAGAGCAGCGATCACTCTTTTCTACTCACAAAAGTAGAAAGTCGTGTTACATTTTGGGGGTTTTTTTTGTTTCCTTTTTCTTCTTCTTCTTCTTTTTTTTTCCTTTTTTTATCTAAAATTACTGCCATGAGGAATCAGATCTAGACAATATGCCCTTTTCAGTCTTAAAAGGTTCCTGGGAGCTGAGAACAGGGTCGTGTGTTTAAGGATCATGAATACACCAGGATGAATGCAGAGAAACTTCACTGACAAAAAAAATTAATAAAAATGGACTGCTGTGGAAATTGACAAAAGTGTTGAAAACAGCACTTTCTGTGACTTTCTGTGCCTACACCTGCCCTAGTCCCACTCCTCAAACCCTCCTCTGGATGTGTGTCCAGCTGCTGGAGCGGCAGGACAAGAATAAATCGGGGAATAAAAGTCCAAAAAGGAAAGAAGTAAGGCGAGGTTTGAATCATTCTCTTTCCTCTTCAAGGGAAACAACATTCATCGTGTAATGAATCAACTTCACTGACAACAAACTCTCACAGGGAGGAAATACTAAGCTTTCTCACAAATAACCTTTTTTTTTTTTTGGTAAGATTTTGCTAGGTTAAATACAGGTCTGTACCAATGCACACCAGTACTTTGTATTCCTCCCAGTATTTTCATTTAAAAGGGAGTTGCTGTGCAAAATAATGTCCTTGTCTGTCCCTTCCTCATACAAACCTCCAATCAAATTTAATAAAGCTAGTTTGATACAATGCCAGCCTACACTTGGTTTACCCTTGGTCGACTTTAATAGGGTCAAAAATATTTTCGCATTGGCAGTATACGCATTAATCATTTTTCCAGAGGATTTAGAAAATTGGAAGAGACAAGGCCAAGCAAAATTTTAAATTAATTGGGCCTACCCCAGCATTCAGGGGGTCACCTTGTGTCAGTTGTCCCACATTTTCCAGGTCACAAAGTTCCAGTGTATCCTACAGCTGCCATGAGGAGAGACCCGTGCTGTGGGCACACAAAGGTGAAAGAATTTCTCCCAGAAAGTGCGAATTTTCCTACGGGCAACCACAACAATTGCAGCTTCCAGATTGTCGCCAGACACCAACCACTTAAATAATGCATGCTCGGCTGACGCCTGTACTTGGTGCATTTTCTAATCGAGTAGTCAGGAAAATTTGCAAACACTCTGTCATTTACCATAAATCCGCTGCCTGCTTACAACTACAGAGTAATTAATTTTAGTGCTGCTCAGAATTATTAATTTCAGCTGGGAAATCTGTCTTCACAATCGTTGCTGTTTTCACCCCTCCCTTCCCTTTTTTCCTTTTTCTTTCTTTTTTCTTTTTTTTTTTTTGTTTTTTTTTTTTGTTTTGTTTTGTTTTTTGTTTCCTAATATTCTTGCTAGGGGTTGGAACATCAAAGCGCTATTCTTACAAGGGAAAGACTGTTTGTGGCAATGTTAATATGCGCTTCCAGCGTGACACCAATAACTGCTTCAACATTTCTGATTGTAATCTGCAATAATGCCCTCTCAGCATCTGGCTGGCCGGCCAGATGTAGTTGGCAATGCCAAGGGAGGGAAGCAAGTGAAAGACTTTCTGTGGAGATGTAATTAATTTATTAGGCTCTAAAAGGGCTTACTGTGTGATAAGGAATGCGTATACCTTTTAGTTCACGGTTTTATTCAGAGGAGCAGAGTGTCACAGCCTAAATGCTGAAAATAACTGGAGGCAAGAAAGTTAACGTTAAATGGTTTATCATCTGTTTAAACATTCTTAGCATTTAACCCATAGGATTAATAAGCTTTTTGGCACAAGGAGAAAATGATATCTTGCAGATTTATTTGCAAACCTTGAAGTTGTGAGAACACCAGAAAGGAAATCTCTGTAATTGCTGCTTAGTATTTACAATTCCGCAGACACGAGGAATATTGCTTGTTGAAGTGGTTTACCCTCATCTGCAAGGTGGACTTGGAGTCGCATCAGTAAATATTCGAGAAAGTGTCCAGTCCTGGTCCAGTCTGCGTCACATCCAACTGCGACCAGAGGAATTCCGCAGATGCTGTTTTTTCGTAAAACTACCCATTCCCATCAGAGTTGTGAAATAATCATACTGGCCATCTTGTAACCTAATATGGCATGTAAACTTTTTCATTTCCACTCTATGATTGTATTAAAAAATAATGTTCAACTGGGAGATTAAAAAAAAAAAAAAAAAAAAAAAAACAAAAAAACCCTCGAAAGAACGAAAGACAGAAAGAAATCGACGTTAAAGTAAAAAGTAATGTAAACATGAGTCACTAAGAGATTAGGCACAGTTAAGTGTTTCAGGATGTTTGTGGTTATCTTCATCTAAACAATACTGATAGTTTTCTGGGGATGATTCTGCCTCCAACTGTTCCCCAGTCTCTGTAGGACTGCCCAAAATGAAGTTGATACTTATTTTGTAAGAGCTGTAACCCTTTGATACCAAGATGACTGTTTTCCTGTCATATGAATCAGTTTAAATGTTAATGAAATTAACTCCTGGAGAGCGGCACAGTGCCATCATTAATTATTTAAAAAAAAAAAAAAAAAAAAAAAACCAACTGAAATCTGACAGAGTTTATTTCCACATTTGGTATTTGCACTTAGGAGAAAAAGGAGAGATTACGGACACTTGGTGAGCAGCAGCATACAAGTAATGTATTAGAAAAATGTTAAAAGCAGGACTCTACACCTGAGGGGAGTGTTCCACAGAAACACAGCATAAAAACACCACCTATACTTCCTCATTAGTTTCATGTGTGAATTAAAAGACATATTTAGCCCTGAAACAAAAACTAACACTGAGTTACTGTGCGATTACATTGAAATTTGGATCTGGTGCATCTGTGGTCTATCAGTGTGATGTCCAGGTCTTTTCTCCCAACTGTTATATTGGACCCTAAAATCAACATCACAGATTTTTAAGAAACATCCAGAAATATGCCCATTGACATTGACAACCTACTTGATGGGATCTATGTGGGGCATTTGAAAATAGAAATTGGCAGAGAGCTTTAAGCATATCTATTTGGTAGACTATTAAAACAACACGCTGATGAAAACTGTCATGCAGCTGGGATCTTCTCTTTAATGTTGCGATTAATTTTTTTAACAAAACAGAGGCTCAGCCTTTAAAAGGGCAGAGCTCGGTTGCAAGAAATAATGCAAACATTATGACACTAAGCCAGGAACAAAATAACGTTCAAGCCTGTTAATTAATCATTACAAAATACTAAATTGCAGAGTTAGATGAACAATGTTTCAGTGGCATAAAATATTATGGAATTATGTCTCATGTAGAGATGAGGTACTGTGCTTTAAATGTACATATGTAATATATATGCATAAATATCTCAACGTAATTGTTTCCAAATGATGCTATTAGTGATGTATGACATTACTCATGTTACTCCTTTTATTAATCAAAAACATTTTAATTTAATTCAGGATATTTTGCTTAAGAGCAGCACTTTGCTGCTCGTCATTGTATTTTGACAGCAAACTGAATTCTTGTTCACAAGTATAGGATTTGTTTAGCTCCAGGCATCTGTGTTTGGATTACGAGAATGCTGATTGGTTCACTGCCAGGGGCACAAAAAGGTCAAGCTGTCCTTTTTTAAAGGCGCTTTTTTTCCCTCCCCCCCCTCCTTTTTTTTTTCTTTTTCTTTTTTTTTTTTTTTTTTTTTTTTTTTTGCCTAAGAGTTTGGCTCATTAATCAGAGTTAAAAGAAAGGGGAAAAGGCAGTGACTTGAAATCATTTGATTCTTTTTCAAGGGGTATTTTAAAAAGCAGAACTCAATGTTAGTGTTAGAGGTTGAGTAGATGTTTGTATGGATCATACTGACATACTTCTGACAGGTGACCTGAAACCTTTCAAACTGACATCTGTCACAGAGACAGACAGAGGTTTTTTAGCCTCAGAGCCTGTTTTCATGACATTTCATTTTTCATCAGATTTTGAGAGAAGGGAAAAAAAAGAAGATGAACTTGAAAAAATCTTGCCAGGGGCAGAAAATGAGATCAGGTTTTCTGCAGCTGTCTAACTCACCTTTAAAGGTTAGAGGTCCAGGCAAAGTGAAGAAAAAGGTCTCATTTTGATGTTATTAGCTAAAAGGACAGATTACTTCTTTAAGTGTATTTCTACAGTTGCATAGCCAGTATAGGACATTATAGAGGTGTAGGTAGTTAAGGATGGCTTGGGTGAGCCATTACAAATCCTGATTTCCAGCATTTACTTGCTCTTTGCACTGAGCTGAAACTTAGGGCACGAGTTTAACTCCTCTACGGGTTTGAGCCAAAAACTGCAAATCTCTGTCATATGGATAGTGTTATATGATAAAATATGAATCCATATTTAGCTTCTGGTTTCATTTTATTCAAATACGCATTAGGCAACCGTGACCTCTATTTTAAACAAAAATGGATGCAGGCACAGACACATGAAACGCAGGCACCATAGCAAGACCACATTGCGAAGTTTAACTTTACTGAAAGCACCCCTGAGCCAGATCAAACTATCTAGAAATCTTCTTCCCATGCTTTCCCCAGTGGTCACCGTGGTGGTCCTGCTGGATTGGAAGTGGAAGGTCACCCCAACAGAAATGCCTGCTTTTTCTAAACCTGCCTCATAAGGGCTCCAGACCGAAGTCACTGTCTGGACCAGCTTCCCTCTGTCACACAGGGATGGGAGTGGGGATGAAGTTCTAGAGCAGTCTTCAATATTTACCAACATGCATGAGATTTAATTGTCAGCTATCTAATTGTCAGCAATACCTTTATTCCATAAAGGCATTGACTCATACCCATTTAGGCCATCATAACTCTGAAATCCCAAAACACTCCAAGAAAAGAGATGAGAAAATCCATACATCAGGCTACAAGTGGACAGTCAGTGATGGTCCTCTTCCACCAGAGATGTACCAGCTGGATTGCTGGGGTGAAGCAGGAAATCTCATTTAAATAGAGGACTTTGTAGTCGTAACTACCAGTAAATATAAGCTGAACTTTCTCCAACACGGCCATTACACCATGGTGGCAGCAACAGGCAGGATAGAGTAAGAAATCAGGTTGTTGTCCCTTCTTTCCTTTCTCCTGACAAAGAGAGGCAGGAAAATGGGACTAACACTAATTGTACCTCAACTGGCATGGAAAGACATCTTCAGTGCTTTATTGCTGTCTGCCATTAATTCTTGCTGAAGCTAGACGAACTTCAGCAGCAAGACCTTGCCCAAAACTCAGCAAGTTTTTGCTACTGACTTGAGATTTCAGGATGCATTTGGGAAAATCATTTATTAATTTGACCCCAGGCCAAAAGAGACCTGAATTTTGTTTTTCTTACACATCGAATCCTACTGAAGTTAAGAAACTGCACAGACGGAATCAGCCATCGTTTGGCACTCAGGATGTAGCAGTTAAAATCAAATGCAGTGTTTTCATGCACTGCTACATCACAGAAGGCAGAGGTTTGCACTTCTGCAGAAATTGCTGGTGCCTCCATTATTCTGAACTGCCAAGAAAACTTGAGAACAGATCGAGAGGTATGTTCTAATCAAATATACAGCATCAACATAATCATAAATCAGGCAGGACATCTCAAGAAAACAAGCGGCTTTTGGGTTGTGTGTACCCTGTCATCCTGACTTCAGCCCCTTTCTCTCCTAAACCTTGCACATGAGGCTTCCTTCACTGCTGGGCGTTGTAATAAATAAGTTGCAAACACCTGTATTTACAGTCCCAATGGTACTCATAGTCACTGACTGAATAAATGCTCTGCTGATGAACCTCAACATTTAGCAATTTAGTTGAAAGGATTATGAGAAATATCACAAAGGCAGAGGAATGTGCTATGTTTGCTTATGAACGGTAAACCAGGTTTTCATCAGTTTTGAATTTCTGCATTGGTCTTCCATGGATCCCCTTCCTTTCTCTCTTTGCTCTATTTTTAAAAAATAGAAGTGGACACCTACCGTCATAGCTTCAGCATAAGATTCTCCATCTGGGATATATCCAACCCTATACAAAGATTACTAATGTTAGTGTTTTGTCTCACCAGATCCTTGGGTTTTCTTTTTTTTTTTCTTTTTTTTTAACGGTCTGTCTTCATCTGATCAAATGTGGGTTCATATAATCCTTTTTCTCCAATTAGTGTAAAGGGTATTGGTCAATATTGCAAGGGTACAGACAGTAAAATTTTTCCTTAACTGGCTTAATACCAGGAACCATCAGAATATATTTTATTTACATACACTCTACAATAGATGTGAATTCACAGATTATGCCAGGTTACGTCTGAGGAGATAATAAGCCTGTGGAGGGAGAGAGAAAAGTGGTGCAGAAGAGCTGTGTCTCCAGAGTGCCAGGCTTGAAGTCCAGATGAATTTTCACAGGTGTTTTATAGTGTTGTAACTTTAAAATCATCCTTGAGGAGGTAATCCTTAGCCAGGTAATTCTGCTGCTGCCATGGACCCAACCTGTGTCAAGCAGGAGTTAATGGTAATGTAGAAAACCAGCAAGGACTTATAACCTCAATGAAATTCCTGTTAGCATCTGTGCGGGAGCACGCGTCTGTGGGGAAATCTTATCTCTCACTCTTGCTGGACAAGAAGAATTCAGACCCAGCTGCGTACGATGTATTTAAGTGCTCTGCAGAACATGTAAAGCGCAAGAATTACATGGCAGCAAGAATGGGCGATATGGAAAGATGGAGAAGATTGAAAAATCAGATAGTATTTTCTTAGAAAAAGTGTGCCTCTGGCTTTGTGTGGGCTGTGATTGTGCAGTTTCACACATCTCAAGAGAAATCACTCTTGAGGTTAAGAAAAATATCAGTGGGAAAGGTAATGGAGTTTGGAGGTAAAAGAGCTACAATTCTGAAAGTGTAGGTTATTTTTTCACAGGAGAGCAGGATACCAATCTGAGAAGTCCAAGCTGATCATATAGGGCCTTTGAGTGGTAACAAGAGAGCTAAGCCCATCAAATAGGAATGAATTAAATGCTGGGAGAATAAAGAAGGAGTCCAGGGTAGTTTAGAAAATCACCATCTGGTATTTCCAGTGCAAAAATCTCTGCCATTTTTAGCAAATGAAGAATAAAAGGGGAGGAAAAAGAGTATTTAATGTCATACAATGTATTCGGGCTGCTATTAGTTACTGGTTTTATCCAGAAACAAAAAATGAAGTATGTGTTTAGAACAAAGCTGATGCTAGACATAAAATACACAATAATAGTGTAGGTATGCATGTTGCTTTCCATTCCTCTAGAGGGTATGATTGTACTCTTATGGTATTGAGTTTGAAAGGGCCTGGATTCTCTCAGCTCCTACTGAGGTTAGTGAAAAAATCTGAGCGTTCGACAGCTCTGGAAAAGCAAGTGTTTGTACTGATGATGAACCATTTTCATCATTGCCAAAGCATTCGAACCATGGTATCATACGTGGCCTTCAGGAAATTTCTCTTCCCACCTTTTTCCTGTATTTTCCCCATGTGAAAACGTGGGGAGGGAAATCTGCCCTTGTCTTCTGGTTTGACGATTCCATGTGTAGTAACAGGAATTCAGGGTCATCATCAAAAGTGAGACTGTTAATGGTTAACAGCCAGTTAACATCTATGTCCATCCATAGATTTCAATGTTTATAAGATAGAAAGATAGCAAAAAGAGATATATAAGAAGGTCACATTAGAGAAATAAGTAAAGTTAAGCTTTGCAATATTGTTTTTTTCATGTAAGCTGCATGTTGATGGTGAGCATGGGAACTGGAGATGAGCAAAGAACTTCCATTTAGTTTATGGAAGGAACATCATCTGTCTGATGTGCATTGATACCTCAGCCTGTTCTTGCTCAGAATTACTTTATATTTTCTTTTTGGTGCATAACACATTACAGGTACGTTTGTCACAAAGATTTGCACAGTTAATTGCAAAAATGAGCTGAATACGTCTATTCCAATGTAACACTTCTAATTTCACAGTTTAAGAGACAAATTGAAATTTTTATCTTAAAGTTAACTTTTGTCAATATTCACTGAAGAGTCTTGGATCTCTGGCTATGAAACTATTCATAAAAAGGCTGAATACAAATCAATGGGACTTTTTTCTTAGTATCATTCAGCTATATTTAAAGCCTGAAACCAATAAATTAACAAAAAATTCCAAAAACCCAAATCCTAAAATTATGTGCGTTCAATGGAAACAAATTTTCCACAATAGATCCAGTTCTGGTTCTTACTTTTAGATGCCAAATAGTTCATAGGTGCTAAATATGAAAAATCAGTTCTACAAAAAAGAGTTTACACTAAAAATCATCATGGGAGTATTTTCTTACATTGCTACATCACGCCAAAATGGACAGCTATGTCTAAGAATTGCTTTAGGAAGCAGGAAATTTTCTTCCTTGGTTTTCTGACTTTTGTTCACTTCTTATTCTGTCTTCTTCAAAAGCTTACTATTTTCTGTGAGCATCTACTTAAGCTTAGGCAGGGGCAGGGCTTCTTAAAAACAATTTTTTTCTTCATCAGTGGCAGTATATTGGTTCAAGAGAAGTTGCCGTGATTTTTAATGCAAATAAAGATTCTCAAGAACTTACAAGGGCCATGGAAGAATTGCAGTCTTCCCATACTTGTGAAATTTTTAAGCTAACTGTGTTTATCCTGCTGTTCATTAACAGAAAGGTGCAGCATACACCTCTTAGAAATAAAAAACTCTGCTGTCTTGCATAATTTGGCTAAAATCTTGAACAGAGGAAATCCAGAGATGCTCCTGAAAAAAAAAGGTAACAAAGCAAGCCCAGGATGGAGTTACAATGCAAAGTTTTGTGGTATAAAATTTAAATTATCCTCTAATAGCAGAAAACCTCTTATATTAAACTAAGCCCCTGCCAACTCTCATACCCTGAATGTGAGATTCACTCATTCATCTTCACCTGCCCCACTACAGCATCTACACCTCCTGTATTTCCATGCCTGGCCTGCCCGAGAGCCATGCACCTTGGTCTAATCAGGATTGAATTAAGTTATGGTGAACCAGAGTCTTTACCAAATATTATTCTATGCTGATCAGCTATTTTACAACATTTCTGTTTCTTACTTGCCACGAAGACGGGGAGTTTGAGACTTTCCTCTTCTCCCCCCTTCTCTAAGATATGAAGCAGGCTCAGATACATGATGCTCCTTCAGGAAAAAGGAAGAGTCTTGTCTCTGGAAAAAAAAAAAAAAAACAACCTTAAGACTGTGTGGTGTCAACAATTTACCAAGAGGTCAAATAAATAAAGTTGGGGTATGCGTATATAACAAAAGCTGACTCAAAAAAGGCCTCTCTGACAGAAACAATGTTCAGCCATGAAGCGTTCGGCTGGCACGGAGCATCTATCTTGAGAGAGCGATATTGCTGTAAAGTTCATCAAGATAAAGCCCACCTGAAACGTTTCCTTTTACACTTTATTTAACATGTGTAGCCCCCTGTACGCTGCTTCTCTCACACAGGTGTGTTTATACAGATGGAATTTATCGTAAGTAGAGAGGATGTTAAGTGCAACTGGAATAAATCTGGGTTACCTTTTAATGGGAATTAAATGAATAAATAATTTAAATAGAAAACCCTTTTGAAGATTTCTTTTAAATCCATTGGGCGAGGTGTTGCTGATATGATGCAGAGGCTGAAAATTCTTTGACCTAATGTTTTGGGATATGGGCGGAAGTACCAATCAGCTGATAATTTGCAAGATGTGTGGGTCCCCAGACGGAGTATTGCTCTTCAAGGCTGTGCTTGGTGAGTCTTAAAGGAAGATGGGAAGTGGACACAATCCACTAGTGCTTAATTGCCACCCAGCAGCCTTTGTTTGCCAGGAAGACATGGGGACTTTTCTTCTTTTTGCGAGGGTTTTCTGCTAGTTTTTTTCTGGTTTTTTAGGGTTTTTTTTTATTTTCTGATGATGTGGTGCTCTGCCAAGGAGGATGGGAAAGTCCTTGGAGAAGTTGCTCTGTACGCCCCTCTGTGTTGTGGTATCTCTCAAATGCAGATCAGAGACAAGGGAGACTGAGAAGTTTTGACACATTCTTCATCTATAATGCATGCAAAAGCAAGAGGCGGACGGTGGCTCAATGTCACCTCCCACATGAAAATAATTCTAATGCCTGAATGGTAGTGCATGGATGCTGCGGTTAAAACAAGCAATGACATTCAAATGCAGCAGATTCAGGCCAAAAGAAAAAAAAGAGCTAGTGCATTCAAAAATGGCTTCATTTACCATAATTAACAAATTAAAATAAAAAAAAACGGCACTTAAGCAACTGTGAAATGCAGTAGCAAGGAATAAATTTGGACTTGTAGTGGGTATTTTGGTTCCCTTGACTCTTATGCACCCACGTAGAACCAAGATATATGGAAGCACAAGGAGCAGTGTAGTCTGAATGGGACACAGAAACAGCAGAAATATAGATATATGTCTTACAGGACAGGCCCCATAGCATTTCCTACCTTGGCTAACACGGCTTCGGCTATAGCAGCGTGAATCAGCTAGGCTGCAGATTTTATTTACATTTAGAATCATAGAATCATTAGAATTGGAAGGGACCTTAAAGGTCATCTAGTTCCAACTCCCCTGCCATGGACAGGGACATCTCCCACTAGACCAGGTTGCTCCAAGCCCCCTCCAACCTGGCCTTGAACCCCTCCAGGGATGGGGCAGCCACAGCTTCTCTGGGCAACCTGGGCCAGGCTCTCACCACCCTCACAGTAAAAAATTTCCTCCTAATATCTAATCTAAATCTCCCCTCTTCCAATTTAAAACCGTTACCCTCTGTCACTACACTTCCTGACAAAGAGTCCCTCTCCAGCTCTCCTGTAGGCTCCCTTCAGATATTGGAAGGCTGCTGTGAGGTCTCCCCGGAGCCTTCTCTTCTCCAGGCTGAACAACCCCAGCTCTCTCAGCCTGTCTTCATAGGGGAGGTGCTCCATCCCTCTGATCATCTTCGTGGCCCTCCACTGGACCCATTCCAACAGGTCCATGTCCTTCCTGTGGTGAGGACTCCAGAGTTGTACATGGTACCCCAGGTGGGGTCTCACAAGCACAGAGTAGAGGGGTAGAATCACCTCCCATGTCCTGCTGGCCACACTTCTCTTGATGCAGCCCAGGATGTGGTTGGCTTTCTGGGCTGCCAGTGCACATTACCGGCTCATGTTGAGCTTCTCATCCACCAACACCCCCAAGTCCTTCTCCTCAGGGCTCCTCTCCAGCCATTCTCCGCCCAACCTGTATTTGTGCCTGAGATTGCCACGTCCCAGGTGCAGGATCCTGCACTTGGCCTGGTTGAACTTCATGCGATTTGCACGAGCCCATCTCTCAAGCCTGTCCAGGTCCCTCTGGATGGCATCCCTTCCCTCCAGCGTGTCGACCACGCCACTGAGCTTGGTGTCATCAGCAAACTTGCTGAGGGTGCACTCTATCCCACCGTCCGTGTCTCCGACAAAGATGTTGAACAGCACTGGTCCCAGTACCGACCCCTGAGGAGTTCCACTCGTCACTGGCCGCCAAATGGACATTGAACCATTGACCACAACCCTTTGAGTGCAGCCATTCAGCCAGTTCCTGATCCACCGAGTGGTCCATCCATCGAACCCATGTCTTTCCAATTTTGAGACCAGGATGTTGTGCGGGACAGTGTCAAACTCTTTGCATAAGTCCAGGTAGATGACGTCTGTTGCTCTGCCCTTGTCCACCAAGTCTGTGGCAGTATCGTAAAAGACCACCAAATTTGTCAGGCACGATTTGCCCTTGGTGAAGTCATGTTGGCTGTCTCAAATCACCTCCTTATTTCCCATGTGCCTTAGCAGAGATTCCAAGAGGATCTGCTTCATGATCTTGCCAGGCACAGAGGTGAGGCTGACTGGCCTAGAGTTCCCTGGGTCTTCTTTTTTTCCTTTTTTGAATATCGGGGTTATGTTCCCCTTTTTCCAGTCAGCGGGAACTTCACCAGATTGCCACGATTTCTCAAATATGATGGAAAGCGGCTCAGTAACTTCGTTCGCCAACTCCCTCAGGACCTGTGGGTGGATTTTGTCAGGTCCCATGGACATATGCACCTTCAGGTTCCTTAGGTGGTCTCAAACCTGATCTTCTCCTACTGTGGGCAGTTCTTCATTCTCAGAGCCCCTGGTTGCACCTCCCATGACTTGTGCAGTGTGGTTAGACCCCTTGCTGGTGAAGACTGAGGCAAAAAAGTCATTCAGTAGCTCAGCCTTATCCATATCCTGGGTGGCCAGGTCTCCTGTTTCCTTCTGGAAAGGGCCCACAACTTGCTTAGTCTTGCCTTTGTCCCTGACATATCTGTAGAAGTTTTTCTTATTGTCTTTGACATCCCTGGCTAGATTTAGTTCTGTCTGGGCTTTCACTTGCCTGATCTGCTTCCTGGCCACTTGGACAGTTTCTCTATATTCTGTCCAGTATACCCATCCTTGCTTCCACCCTCTATAGGCCTCCTTTTTGGTTTTGAGCTTGTCCAGCAGCTCCTTGTTCATCCACGCAGGCCTTCTGGCTTTTTTGCCTGACTTCTTCTTTTTTGGGATGCACCTCTCCTGAGCTTGGAGGAAGTGATCCTTGAATGCCAACCGGCTTTCTTGGGCCTCTTTCCCCTCCAGTTCTTTTTCCCATGCTACCCTGCCAATCAGATCTCTCAGGAGTCCAAAGCCTGCTCTCCTCAAGTCCAGGGTAGCGAGCTTGCTGCACAGCCTCCTCGCTACCCTAAGAATCTTGAATTTTACCATTTCGTGATCGCTGCAGCTGAGGCTACCCTTGAACTTGACATTCACCACTAGCCCCTCCTTGTTGGTAAGGACAAGGTCCAGCATGGCTCCTTTCCTCATTGGCTCCTCGACCATTTGAAGAAGAAAGTTATCATCAACACATTCCAAGAGCTTCCTGGGTTTCTTGTGCCCTCCTGTGTTGTCCCTCCAACAGATATCGGGGTGGTTGAAGTCCCCCATGAGGAACAGGGTGTGCAAGCGCCATGCTGCTTCTACCTGTCTATAGAGGGCCTCACCCTCCCTGTCACTCTGATGAGGTGGTCTGTAGCAGACCCCAACTGTAACGTCACCTGCCCCTGTGCTCCCTTTAATCCTGATCCATAAGCTCTCCATCAGGTCTTCATCTGTCCCCAGGTGGAGCTCCACACACTCCAGCTGGTTGTTGACATAGAGGGCAACACCCCCTCCCCATCTGCCCAGCCTGTCCTTCCTGAAGAGTCTGTAACCCTCCATTCCAACACTCCAAGTTTCTCACAAGTTTTTCGTGTTTTCCAGCTATGACCTGATGTGGAAAGCTTACAGTAACCTTCCTGGTAACAGTAGGTGAGGACAGAGGAGGGGGAGGAGTCAGCAGAGAAGAAAGGAAGACATTTGAGCTGGGCGTTGATTTTTGTTTTAGTAGAAACTAGTTCCTCATTTTGTTTTAATTCAGATACATGGCTTTAGATAAAAAAAGGGTTGAAGGAAAGGATGAACCCAGCCACAGTACTGTGGATTACTTAGCTAAAATAAGAACCCCACAATTTATTTAACTCTGCATATATCATCTTCTTTTTTTCCCCTCTATTTTCTTCATTCTTCAGTTTACTAGGAAATATCCTGGGTGTCATAAAATATTTCTTTGTATGATGAGGCTGTTCAAGTATTGAAAATCTATTCTAGGGTGTGTATTCATGGCTCTATTTAATTTTACTTTTGTGAAGTCAATATTATGACTCTTAAGAAAAGTGAATGATGATTTTGCTATCTACTCAATATTTATTATAAAAAGTCTAATCTTTTACCATTCAGCATTATAAGTCTAGTGCAGCATAACGTCCAACATCTAGGGTGGTATTAATGAGAGCAAGTAATATGTTCTCCAATTTTCACAGGAAAATATAAATAGTGATTTCATTTTTCAAAATACAGAAGCAGCAGAAGAAAAGAACCATTCTACAGGGAACCACTTATAATACTGATAAATGCTTAAGCAGCAGCAAGATAGCAGCCCTAATACCCTTTGGTTGGGAAACATGAATGATGGCCTGGTGGGAGAAATATAAATTAATGCCTATTTTGGAAGGAAAGAACTCCCACCTTATTTATATGTCAGATAGAAAAGGTTAAGGCCATAGACTGTTGTTTTGGGCTAAAAAGTCAGAGAAATGGTTACTTAAACTGTCAGGTTTGTTTGAGCCCACACCCCTTCCGCACAGAAACCTCTAACCTTTAAAGCACAAATGATGGACTTTCCTTACCCCCATTTGCTTGGGATTTCTGTGGTTTCTGTTCCCTTGTTTCACATTTAGCGGGCACACAGCACATACCAATGATAGAAACGATTGTAGTCATTGTCACCCTCTGCTATTTGGGAGAGGGCATCACGGAGTCAGAGTCCTCACATGCCAGGCAGAGTCCTCACATGCCAGGCAAACAGCCAGCAACTGGGAACTCCCCTAGAAGCTGCCAATTTTGTTGGTTGTCTTTAGATTGTGACCCATCACACGTCATGACTGTAGCCTAAAGAGAGAGAGGGGCAAAACAGGCCTCATTTTAGAATCTTCTTTGCTTTACCTTTCCATACAAATACCAGTGTCTTATGAATAAATAGCTTCTTTGGATTTTTCATTCTTTTTTCTCTAGATATTCATCGTCTACTGAGTTGCTTCTTATTTCCTCTTTCCTTCTGAAATATTTATAGGGCCTGGTCCTCTCTTTAAACTTTTTACCACAGCTTGTATATGTTTGTGTCGAGGGAAGACAGTGAATGATTTTATTGAGGTGGTTACAAGTATAAAAGTTTCATTCTAAAGGCACCTATGTTTCTGGAAGGCGTTTTTATCACTTAGTGGTGTTCGATGATCTAGAGAAACCAAAAGGAACTCATTCTGTATGAGACTTTAGAGAGAATGAAGCCCTAATTCTTTGGAAGTGCATGATTTTTGCTCTCTTAACTGGGATTTGCAGAATCTGTTTGCCAAACCTGCATGGTCTGAAAGCAGCAGGAGGGCTCCCACCTTTGGTGAGAGCTGGCAGGCAAGTAACTGCCAGACCCACACCAGATGATTGACTTAGAAGGCTTGCAGGAATTTGTTGACCTTGCAATACTCTAATGCCAGAGGGAAGAGGAAAAATGGATGAGGCCAGCTGAAAAAGCAATGGAAATGACCACATGAATGGAAGAAATGCTGAGGGTAAATTGGGGTAGAAACTTAGAAACTTCAGAAAATATTTATACATTAAATACAATGTGAGAAGGAAGGAAGGAAGGAAGGAAGGAAGGAAGGAAGGAAGGAAGGAAGGAAGGAAGGAAGGAAGGAAGGAAGGAAGGAAGGAAGGAAGGAAGGAAGGAAGGAAGGGAGGGGAAGAGAGGGAAAGAGTGAAAGAGAAAGAATGAGAGAAAGAAAGAATGAAAGAAAAGAAAGAAAAGAAAGAAAGAAAGAAAAAGAAAGACAGAAAGAGAAAGAAAAAAAGAAAGAAAGAGAAAGAAAGAAAGAAAAAGAGAGAAAGAGAGAAAGAGAGAAAGAGAGAAAGAAAGAAAGAAAGAAAGAAAGAAAGAAAGAAAGAAAGAAAGAAGAAAAAGAAAGAAAGAAGAAAAAGAAAGAAAGAAAGAAAAAGAAAGAAAGAAAGAAAAAGAAAGAAAGAAAGATAGCCTGCCCCCACGTTTCTTCTGTTTCAAAGGCTGTGGCCTTGTGTGGTCGTGGAGAATGTGACTGCAAAGAGCATCAGACAGTGTCATCTCAGGTGTCTTGATCCCCATCTTTTCTTCCTCTCTTCCTAAATTTAACTCTTTCACTGTCTTTCTTACAGCTCTGCTATAAGGACTGTGATAAAAGTGGTGAGAAATGCAATAGTAGAAAAGTAGTGTCACATGCTGAGGGACAAATACACTACAGTAACTTCTTCATCAACAGGGATGAGTTAGTTGATCACAGGATGGTCTGGATGTGAAACAGCCATGAAGAACTAGACACTCCCTGTGATGACCAAAGCAAACATGAGTGCTGAGGGAAGTATTAATGACCACGTCATAATCACTGTAGTTACACGATGCACTGCTGAACCTTTTCTACAATGCCATTATGATTTTAATCACCTCATATTCAAGGAAGATCAACAGCAAGTAAAAGTGCAGGGAAGGACTATTACAAATGTGAAAGACAAAGATGATGTGAGAGACTTTTACTTGGTTCATTCAGGAAGGAAAAGGCTGATAAAAGTTGATAGTAAAGTATTTGCTATGTGAAGAGACATCTGAAGCGTAGCTATCACAGGAGAAGAAAAGCTGTTTGCACAGCACGTGCCGTAGAGGAACAACAAAAGGAGCAAAGCGGCTCGTGAGTGTCTGACTGCTGGAAAACGGGTTTCTAACCATCCAGATTTGGCCCTTCCAATTTCAGTAGCAGGAGCAAAAAAGCAGACGTAATGTGAATCTCCATGAGTTTGTGCAAAGGGACTCAATTAGATGAAAACCAGCCTTCATCACAAGCCGTTATATCATTCTCTCACAGGTAGTCTTCTGCCTCCATAACAAGTTCATACTTTTTTTTTTTATTTTAATCTTTTTTAATCCCTACTGTTCATCTTCATTTTCTTTTTCTGCTTCCCTGTCCTAGGTATTTAAACCGACCCTATAATCATAACAAAAACATCTCATGAGAAATTAGAAATGGACCAAATCTTCATGCCATTCTGTCCTTCTCTCCTTTCCAGCCCAGGAAAAAATAATGTGCTTAGTGAGACTGCCAAGTTTTGTGTGGGTAAATAAGAAATAAGGTGGGTTAGAGATGCACCAAGCACAAGTTTCCTAAAATTTCTGCACGTTTATGCAGCTCTCATTTATCATTTATTTTAAGCTATGACCTCTCATCCAAATATAATTTGCACAGGCATTTGAGATGAGATTGGTAGTTTACAATTTCAGTATTGGTTTAGCTCTTTTAAAACAGTAAAAGATTGGGGGAAGTAGTCAGTGTGAGCCTTGGGGGAAAAAAAAAAAAAAAAAAAAAAAGACTGCACTGGACATGAAAAAAGCTTGAAAATGAAAGCTCTAGAAATTTCCCAACAAGTGTCCACTGTGTAAGAGCATTTATTTATTTGAAATTTGAAATACTGACAAATATGTTCCTGTGCAATTAAATAGTTTTTGTGGCCAGCTACAACTGCTGGTAGAGTTGAGCCATAATCCAGCAGGAGGCCGGCATGGTGGAAGTTTTCCCAGTGCATTTGTTTGTTTATTTATATTTCAGGAGAATCGGTCAACAAGATTTATTCAGGAGGAATAAAAGACTCCCAGTAAATTCATTCTTGTGGGGGTTTGACAGCATAGTTTGCTTATCTTGTTACATTCAGCCCATCTGTTGCAGTACTTCACATAGTTATTAATTGAGAGGCTAAAATGTTTATCACTAATTTCAAAAATTTTTTGAGTAGTTAAAAAAGGTATTGGGGTAATTTGTGAACATGAGCTTCCTGAACCCTAAGAATCACTATCATTTTACCAAGCTAGGGGCATTTTCCATTTGTTGGTCCTTTTGATCAAGATATATTTACCCAAATTAGGACCATGCCTACCCAAACTGGAACAGACAATGACCCTGTATATCCAATTATTCTCAAACAAGTCTTAAAATAAAACAGCTGTATAATCTATACAGAGAAAGAATGAAGCATATGTGTGATTCCAAAACCCTTTGTATACTAAATGAGGGATGTGGTTTTATTCACTGTATTTCAGACAAGGCACGGTGATATTTGAACTCAGTGTGAATTTTTATGAAATTAATCAGAAGGAGTCCTAACTTGCGATGAGTTGAGATACCATGAAAAAAGCACAGCATGGTGGCTTCTAGGAGGGCTAAAACATCATGTAAAACAATCTACTTTGCTATTCCCAGCTCTTGCTAATCACTCGTGCTGCAATGCCACACATAATGGCGTCACATCAAAGAACAAAAAATGCTACCTCTTGTGATCCTACTGTAAGGGTTCAAGGCTTAAATCAGGCTTAAACTCACACTTCCTCAACCACCTTGAAATCTGCTGTTGCCTTTGTGCTGCATAAACTACAAAAACTTGCTGTAAAGTCTTCAAGTTTCCATATCGGATGCTCTTGAGGCAGCTGCCTCAACCTCTTCATGGCAGGCAAACTGTTCTGCATGGCTCTTGAAGCACCAAAAAGATCTCACTTTATGCCTTCTCCACCTTTATGGACGCGCAATCACAGTATTAGGATAACTTACAGCCATGCATGGTTGACTCATTCCTTACATTGCAAAGACTCAAGGAAAGACCACAAATCATGCGTCCAGTTCTCTTCAAATGCTTCTCTTCTCATCCAAAATTAAGGCAAACCGAAGCCTCAGCCTGACCGTGCTAATTGCTGCCTACTTTAACAGTTTCCAAAACAAAACCAAGGTGATTTGCACAAGTTAGTTCACAGGGTCATAGATGATTTGTCACAGCTTTTTCCAAGCCCTGCTCCAACCATCGCCTTCACTGCAGCTGCTTTTGAGCTGCACTGAGTGACTTCTGTAAATAAGGTGTTTCAGGGCATTGAATAGACCTTCTAGGACCTGCCACTTCTGCTCTGTGACTTGGTCTTCAGCAAAAAGTACCACTCTGCAGCCTCACAGACAACCCTGCTCAGATATGAGACTCAACAGACCTCTAACCAGGGCTTCAGTGATATAATCCTTAGCCAAATATAAGTGAGATTTCTCAACGTACCAGCAGATTTTCTTCATCAGCAAGTACGACACTCCAGCAGCTTAATAACAGCACTTTCGCTGACTCAGTGTCGTTAGATCTCAAATTGAAATGTGAATGCCTGGCTCGTTTCTCTCTTTTTCTCACATCCATTACTGAAATTTGTTAGATAAGCCATTGGCTGGAAAATGTGAGCTAAGACTGAATTTTGTTTTGTTTTGTGGGCCATGTTCTGTTCTGGATTATACCGCAAAGCCCTGCTAGTTTCAAAGAGCTGCACTGTTGCACCAGCAGGGCATCGGCTCTGCTGCTTCTAGGCCGTGTGGCAAGTCCTTACCCTCAAGTTTTGTGCTTTAGGTAAATTCCATGTGTATAACCAAGAGCCTATGGATGACAAGCTTCAATACTTAGTGCATTATTTGAGTGACCTGTTTTAATACATAACAAAATCAAGTCACAGGTGATAGGACAAGAGGAAACAGCCTCAAGTTGCACCAAGGGAGGTTCAGATTGGATATTAGGAAAACTTTTTTAGACTGAAAGGGTTATTAAACATTGGAATGGGCTGCCCAGAGAAGTGGTTGAGGCACCGTCCCTGGAGGTATTCAAAGATGGGTTGACATAGTGCTTAGAGACATGGTTTAGTGATGGTTTTTATCAGAGTTAGACTGATGGTTGGACTAGATGATCTTAAAGGTCCCTTCCAACCTGGACAATTTTATGATTCTATGATTAGCCAAGCAAAATTATCTCACCGGGTGGGATTTGATTGTTCAGTCTCCAAACGACATGTAGACTATTTATCACTTGGGAAATCCACATTACTTCTCTTTTTTTCACTCTGTTCACAAGGCAGACAAGGGAACGCCTCAGTTAGGACTCCCCACCTGGGGCTTGGGCTTGAATCAAAGCATTGAGCATCTGTGGAGCTAAATATCTGTGAGCTTTACGTAAGGCCCAAATGCAGGTGTTTATACACATGGACGTCTTTAGTGATTTGGGGGATGTCACTTGTGTGTGAAATGGTACTCTAGAGGCTTTTTCAGATTTGGAGCATACAACGGAATGGTATGTGCAAGCTGTTGTAAAAAAAAAAGAAAAAGGGGGGGTGTTAAATTAATTCATCTGCTGTAAAATCATACAATATTCTAAAGTAATAGTTACAGAAATGTAGGTCATCTAGCAATTGGCCATCATTACACCAGAAGACACCAAACCGCACACAAGGCTTTTTCAGGGAATTGGAGATAAAGAGTTGAGCTGTTGAAGTGGTCAATTAGGGCAATAATCACGCATGTAGATTAGCAGTCGTAGAATCATGGAATCATAGAATGGTTTGGGTTGGAAGGGACCTTAAAGATCATTGAGTTCCCTGGGCAGGGACACCTCCCACCAGACCAGGTTGCTCAACGCCTCATCCAGCCTGGCCTTTGGTTTTCACACATAGAAAGTGAGTTCTTCTCCTGTACTACTCTCTCACATAATCATTGTGTAGACCTTCTCAGACTGTAGTGCTAATTTCAGGTAGAGTGGCCTCAAAAAGTCTTTTATTCGTGTAGGACTAAAATGTTTCACAACATAAGTCCTCAGTAGAGGAAATTAGGGATTTTTGCAATGTCTTATGTTTCCACTCATTTTTGAAGTTCAGAACAGAAAATCTGGATCAGTTCTTAAGCTTCTATGTATGTGTTGAGTGAACAGTCTAAAGCAAGACTGTATAATATATTGTGCAAGTTACTTTTTAAATACAATTTACTATGCATCATAAATACACTAAAACTCCCACTATATAAATTTATACCTCAAGATTATATAAGAAACCAGCTGGATAAATCACTATATCTTCAAACAGTATGCATGAAAGCTATGCATAATAACGAAGGGGTTATATATTGTTTCAACAGAAGGCAAAATTATTTAACTGTTTCACTTCTGTGGTACCAACATAAAGCAAATCTCAATAAAAGGCATCTGTTATTTCAGAAATTCAGTATCTTTTTAAGGCTTATGTGCGACCCATCCACTGCTTCTGCAGAAAACAGAAAGTCAAGTTTTAAATCCTTGTTCCTGGCATGCAATTTTTGCAAAAATGCACATGCACATTTTCATTTTATATGCAGTCTTGTGTGGAGCATCTGCAAGTATTCTCCTTCAGAGATCCAAAACAGACAGCCCCAACCCTCATCTGATCCACCGAGAACTGACAGGGGTGAAGAAGCATAACTGTAGAAATTGGGGTTCTATTTTCATTTGGCTTCTGAACTACCTAGTGATAAAAAGCATAGATTCAGGGGTCACCAATTATTTTCAGAGGGGGGGAAAAATAAATTTTTTTTTTTGAGGAATTTTGACCTTCATTTTGAGGAGTCATGACCCAATAAGGAAAAGGGCAAAAACTGTCAGTGATACTAAAAATAATGAGCTGTTTGGTTTAAAATAATAAAAATATTTGTAAATTTTAATATAATAAAAAGTAATTTATTATATTATTATTATTGGTTTAAAATAATCATATTAGTAAATTTGAATATAAGAAATATTATAAGTTATTGTTATTATTATTGAACTGGAGGCTCAAAACTAGTAACATCTGAAATGACGGAGGTGTTTGTAATTGGTATGAAGCCAGTGTCATCTCCTTGAGCTGGATATCACACAAAGGACATCTGTCATAGCACATATTCTATAATAAATCTCTCACGGCCATCACAGAATGAAAATGGCTGTGACATAAGGACATCTATGTTTTGGGGTCAGTGATAACAATATTCTTAATCCGTAGATCTCAAAAACGAAGGAAGTGTCCCAGACAAAAGCGAATACTTGTACCTGGCTTTTTGAGTTTGAACCAAAACAAAGGAGGTCAACGGACAGCTGGTCAAATCACAGGTCTGTCAGCTATAAAAATCAATGCCCTCTATATACTTAGCTGGAGGCTCATCAGCCCCAACGATGGCATAAGCCTCAGCACACAGAGAGAGGTACCCCGTCTGAGTAATTAAAGGCTTTGCTCTGGTTTTGCTTCACCAGACCACGGGTGGGAAGGTTGAAAGTCCTTCCTAGACAGAGCTGAAAGTGTGGGCTGCAGCAGCTTTTGAATTTCTTCTGAAAAAATCAGTGTCATCAGCCGCAGCGTTTGAGGTCTAAAAGGGTTTTAATGCACCTTGTGCAGGATCTTTTCTCCAGCACAGGGCTGCACAAAAAGTGGTGGTACACTAAATATGCAGCATTATTAGCAGGACCTCAACCGCTCCAGCAAAGAAATCAGGGGCAACAGAGACCAAAATGCACTTTTTTAGAATAAATCTGTAGTTCTGATTAGGCTGAGAGGGTAGATGCAGGGTTTCGGTATGCTTTTGTTGAAAAGCAGCTTAAACACAGACCTGCTAAGCTCAACAGGTATCAAAGTGATGAATGGAAGCCTTGCAGCTGGCCCGCACGTGTGCAGCGGAGTGGAGGCTTGGGACCCGCCGAATATCCTCAGCTAAACCAAGCATCTGCAGCAAGCTCAGGAGAAACTCATGGCCCACAAGCCGCAAGGGACTTACCAAATTTTTACTGGGCATATGCAGCTATCCTGTGCGTGGACAGCAATATTTTATCCAGGATATCCAGGTTATCCTGGTTAAATGGCTGTCCAGTGGAGCAACTTTGCAAATAGCCAAGGGTTTACCCGTGAAAACAGGGCTGCCAGTAATTTTTAGGTGGAGTTGCACACAGAGAACACACAGACTTAAATATGGGCTATGTAGGAAAGTCAATTCCTTTTGGAGCCACCAAAATATGCTGAATATATGGTGCAACTATTAAAAAAAAAAAAAAAAAAAAGAACGAGAAAAAAAAAAGGCAACCAAAAACCCCACAAAATTCTTCCAAAACAACCCAACTATAAAAATGTGGCCTTTTCAGATTGTTGTAAGTATTAATTTATAATGAAGAGTTTCAATAATAAAGTTAACCAACCATCATTTTCCTTGTTTTGTTCTGGCTTTCCTATAAAATATATCCCGAACAATTTTTTCCTTTATTTCTAAGATGAGGGTTTTTTAAAACGGGTTTAGAATTTATTATGGATTAGTCACCTCCGTAACAAATCTTGGTGTGTACCTCTGGGTGCAGTTTTACTCCAAATCACCAATTCTATCAGGCTGAAGGCTCACAGAGAGCTTGTTTTCAACATGACGTCTTTTCCCGTCACGTTGTTCTGTCATTTTTATGACTGTCCCTAAAATGCGAGGAAAACTTTAAAAATCTACTGGAATATCGACTAATGAAACTGAACTACAGAAAATTGCCAAGCACACTTTCTTTCCTCAGAGTACCTAACTTGGAAATACTGGCCCGTGCACCCTCAGGATGATTATATTGAATTTATAACTGTTAATGTTTCGCATTCGTTGCTAGTAAGCCAAGGTACAGCGCATTGGCTATCTCCAGTCCAGTGAAGAACTGTGACCCAAAGCCTGATTAGCCTTGGAAGAAATGGAAAGAGTTCAAAATAAAAAACCCAGAAGGCTCCCTTACATTGTAGAACAGCAATGTGTTTTCTGTCTTAATGGAACTTGGACTGAATTGTGATTTATTCTGAGGAACAGGCTACAGATAAGTGAAAAAGTCATCTGGAAACCTTCCTCCCCAAATGGCGACTTTCTGGAAGGTCCTTTCGTTGAGAAGTAATTTCTGGAAAATTTCTTGATTAATAAGAGCCTGCGAATAAACTTTAAAATGATGGCTTTGTTATTGCTTTGGCACGATATGTTAACAACACGGCGAGCTCTGCCAAACTGTGAGCACTCTTTCAGGCGGATTATGTCCTTGTTTACATATCCAGCTGCACTGGGGCCGTGTCCGTGGTGGTGCTCAAACAATGTCCCCAGTGGGGGTGCCCATTAGGGGAGGGTATACTAACTGCCGTTTACTTTGTCTAAATTGAGTGAGAATGCACAGCGGTCCTCTGATCTTTGGGGGGAAAGTGTTGGAATCCTGCGCTTTCTGAATCCTGTTTGGGTTTGTTTAATGGGGATGTTTGGACTGCTCAAAAAAAAAAAAAAAATTAAAAAAAAAAAAAAATTGCAGTCCGCCAGATTGCTCTGCGAAACTGGGGTGTGTATGAAAGTGAGCATAAAACATAAATACCCAGCTAAGTGTCGGGCCATAAAGCCATTTACACTGCACTCCTAAATAAGGATTACGTAGGCGAGTAAAAGTTTAAAGCGTACTCTTCTTAACTAAGCAGGGGCCTTCTCTTTGTTTTGGTTTCTGCGTGCGTTTGGAAGGAGGTGGGCTCCACGCACATGTCTGTGCACGTGTCCTTCCCGGTTCCTCCATGAGAATGTGGACGGCGAATATCTAAATGGAACACATGCGGGTTGGTTTCTTTTCTACACGCATGTAATTTATATTTAAGGAAAGCAGATAAGTGGTTAAAAGAAGGGCAATCAAATCAGTAACTCTACTGCAGAAATATGATAATTTTACAGTACTGTGCCTATAAACTGTTACTGCTTTCATTTTTCAGTTCCTTACAGTTTTCTACTCTTGAATATGAAAATTTGTAACGGTGAACTTCATTATGTAGCAGGCTGAAAATTACTAAGCCAGGGTTACGGTTCAAAAACGGTGCAGCTGAAGTGAAGAATTCCCTAGGAAAAAAACCCATGGATTTCATATCCTCCGGTAGGTGTGCGAATGTATTTAGCTTGTTTCTCCTTTTCAAATGTCTGGGTCTGCTTCTTGCCAGTACACATGAAAAGCTTAGATGATTGAGTTGTTTAGGTGATGTAGTGGATTACTCCCGAGGCACAGACATACTCAGTTCCCAACTAAACAATGACGAAACGCTATAATGTTTTTTAGTTGGTCGTGAACGCTGTTGTCAGCAGCAGACTTGGGATGAAATTCTGGCTTCGGTGAAGCCAGACTCCCACTGACTTCAGCAGATTCTCCTTTCCCCACATCTCCCCTCTGCAACCATTTAACAGCTTATCATTAAGACCTGGCTCGAAAACACCTCCTCACCCCCACTACTCTGTCAAACCACTTGTAGCCCCAATGGTTGTAAAGGTTTCTGTCTTTCTGGTCTACATGGATCTCATAAAAACAAAAAGGAAAGAGGACTGGGGTTGTTTTTTTTCTTCATTGTCCCTGAGAAATGTGCTTCTTTTCTTATAAAAGTACTGGATATTTGCCAAGATCTTTCTGTTCTAGCAAATTATTTACATGGAGCTAAGGTCTGGACTGTTCAACTGTCCTCCTTCATGGGGGAAAGCAACCTCAAGTCAGAGGAATGCCAGGCTTCAAATAGCAGGTCTCCAGGAAGAACAGCAACACCTCTCTGGTGGGTTTAGGAAGCAACGAGGGTCTGCAGCACCACAGAAGTGCCCAAACTGTAGGGAGTCAGAAGGTGAAAACCACACAGGCTCATGTCTGCAGACACTCCTTGCATGTCAAGAAGTTCATCTCAAGAAGATTCAAATGCCATTTCCGAGCAACACCAGAATTCCCCACAGTCACTAAGTTTGTTGATTACAGATCTCCTGCTCTTTCCATGCATTTCTTGGTGTGTCCCATACTCTGTTCTGCATTACAGAATTACCGATGCCCAGAGAATCAAATCCTTTTCCAGCCTTGTGGACTTCCCTGGCAATTTTCACAAAAGGACTGGGGGTAGATTCTAATCTTACTGTCTGTACAAGGGGTTTGGGATACAGGCTGCAGACACTTAAAAGTATAAATTATTAGTATCTTCTGTTCTGCATGCTAGAATATCCTAACTCTAGCTTTGAGACTAGGTAAAAAAATAATTTTCCTTCATTTTGGCATTAGGTTTCCGTTTTCTTAGTGTCGTGCAAATAAATGATGCGCTCACCAAAATTTCCTAGAACCAGTTTAAATGGGGAAAGCAATCATCCTTCCAGTACAAGAAAGACAGACCCACAAATCTTGATTTTATATTCAAAATATGAATCAGTTGGTAGGGATGATAAGGTCATGATGGTGTTGCCCAGCACAAAAGCTGACAGAAGACAATGGAAGAGTGATTGAAAAGTGGGTAATCCTGCTCGGGTTGAGACAGTGACCAAACTGTTGGCCTCCTCGCAGAACTAACGTCATTACTGACTTATGAAAGATAAAAACCTCATCAGCCAGGGACTGGGGGCCGTGGTTTCCAGCCTTTTCACAGCAGTGTCTTCACTGGGGATGTTTTGCGTGTCGATATCTGCTCCCTGTCCACCCCTTCCCTTCCCCTTGACTCTGGGGTTTCCTCCAGCTCTTCTTCAGCCCCACCAGTGCTTGTGGTGGATCTGATGAGCCCAACTGGGCCTGGGTGGCTCTACCCAGGATTTTGGGCATGTTTTAGCCCTTTGCTGCTTCGAGCTCGCGTTTCAACAGAGGTTATTTGCGTGACTTGCCCATAGGAAGCTCTTGCCTTGCCAATTCATCGTCTGTGTAAGAGGTGTTGTAGGATAGTAGTTACGGCTACTCAGGTAGTAGTTACGGCTCATTTGTCAGTCTGAATTTAAATAGCAATGGTATAAAGGATCTTTCAGTATTTACGCTGTGCCACGTTGAAGGGCAAGCCATCAGTTAATCTATATCGAAGGATGGACCTTTATGAAATCCAGCTACCAGAGGACAGCTGTCTCGGTGAATGGGTGTTAAACCTTTCTCATTGACTAGAATCTCACTTAAAAGCCATAAATCATGTGTCTCCCACAGCATCTGAGAGGAGCTGGGCTCCTCCTGCCCCTGGGCAAGCTGACAAGCAGAGGTCTGAGCAGGATGCCTGAGGACCGATGGTTCAGGGTGACATCAACAGCTCTTTGAACTTTGCAGGTGGTCCACCACAGCCATGAGTAAGGATTGCTGATATGCCTGACTGCAGTAATGTGTAATATTGACAGGCTTGTTTCAAAATAGAAGTTTTCTTGGAAATCGCTTAGGATTCTGCTGATGTTTTATGAGCTCAAGTCCTCGCAGGCAGAAAAAAAAAAAAAATAGGTAGAAAACAAGGTAATTTAGAGATTAATTGCTAATAGTGTGATACTTGACAGTAGCAAATAAATAGTTTGCTTTATATCTCCCTGCTTGCCTCACTAACTACACAAATACTAGGAAACTTTCTAATAATGTGTAATATCTGGGGAGATGGCATTTTACTGGGATTGCACAGCTCAGCTAAACCCAGGCTTACTCTTCGGTACTCAACACCTCCGCTGTCTCCCCTGATTGCTAAGGGTAAACCCATTTAAGCAAGAATCCATCCAACAGGTGTCTTTCTTACGTTTTATGGCATTGTGCAGTAGTTCCTGTACCATGTACCACGTCCTCTGAAGCCCTTACCCAGCCAACTGAACTCATCCTGCAGAGACGCCGATCCCTTTGCCATTTCACCCCGCAGGGTGGATTCTAGAAAATTCCACAATCTTCTCTGCAGGTGTGGGCTGAGGCTCTGCAAACAGATGTGTGTATGGAGACAAAAAAGTGTAGCCAAAAAAATTTAAATAAATAATTAATGCTCTCTGCCCAGAGCATGAACCCAAGTGATTTTCACAGATTTAAGCTTTCTGGTGATTATGGCCTCAGGCCCCTGTTTGCACTGCTCATGTTCGCTCATTCTCTGTCCTTAAAAAAAAAGCAAAGGAGACCATTCATCCAGCACTGACTCACTAGCAGAAAGTACTATAATTCACTGAAAACTCTACCAAGCATTGGTATTTAAAAAATAAATAAATAAAATAAATAGAGCCCAACGAAGAGAAAAAAGTGGAGTAATGACCTTCTCCCTTCTACTTGAGTAGGTGCACAAGTCTGTAGAGGGAGTTTTAAATACAAACATCACGGCGATGGGAGTTTTAAGGGAAGAAAGCTTTGTTTCTCCTTTATTTGGACTGCGCTGATGCCACCAGTACTTCGAGGTGCTCCTCAAAGTGATGGAAGATGTATGAGACGTGCCTGGGTCACGCGTTTTCAGGAGGGAATGGGTGCCCCTACCACAAAGGCAATGCACGGGTCCTAACCATCAACATGCTTGCCCAGCTGCCCCGCCAGCTGGGAAAAAAGGTGTTAAGCAGCAGCTGTCGAACTACAAAGGGAAGAAGGAGGGAGAAATAAAAATTGTTAATATGACCGCAGCTCAAAAAAAAGAAAAAAAAAAAAGTCATCTCTTCCAGGATTCCTGACTCACTTCCTCGAAACTCTTTCAGCGTTTTTTGGCTTTATCAGATTGAGGTCAGTTTATTATTCAGCCCCTGCCTACGCGAACTGAACCAAAAAAAAAGAGAAAAAAAAAGAAAAAGAAAAAGTTAATTCATTTCTCCCAGCAATGCCAGGAATCCTTCTGGCCAGGCTGAGCTGGGGGCAGATGCAGCAGCGGTCTCAATGCCGGGGCAGCGAGGGAAGGCTGAATCATTTGGGTGGTGCTAATTGGAGTGGGGCAGTTCCCCTTCCTCCCCGTGCACCCTGAAAAACCTTCTGGTGTCTGGGGAGAGGCTGTTGGCGGTTGAGTTTGCACATCGAGGCCCGGATTTTGGCAGGTACCCTCTATCGCAAATATTAGTAGTTAAGCATCTAACTACTCAATTGCATGTATAATTCAGGCAGGTGCATGTATAATTCAGGGAGTTCGCCATCCAAGAGACTTTCTAATTTTTGTTCCCTGTGGTGTTCATGAGCAGAAAATTATGGACACTTTTTTTAATTTTATTTTATTTTATTTTTTTTCTGGTGGTGAAAAATGTGCCACAAGGAAACGATGCTGGGATGAAGCCCATCTGAAAATCTGTTCCCCAGTGTTTCAGTATACAAATGTAGATGTTAATGCAGTGCTCTGTCTTCAAACCTTGGAGCCTGATTCACTACTGCATTACACCAATATGAAATCAATCACGTTGTGCTGATACACAACTGGATTAACCCAGAGGTGAATGAAGCTTATTGTTTGCAAGTGCCACTTGCCAAAGCAAAAACTATCCATTAAGAAAAAAATATCCTTACCCCCTATATGGAAATTTGGAATTTTTTAATGGCTAACATGTGAATAGGAAAGTTAGACTGCATTTCTATATCCCCATGTTTTTACAGCATAAAATTTCCAGAATATGACCGAGAATATATACAAGTCCTAGCCAGGTCATAATTTAGCATAAAATAAAACAAGACATTTAATCCTGGGGAAAAAAAATGAGAATGGTAGAACTATCAAACTATGTGTGCAATTTCCTTGTGCTCAAATTGCATTTTCTCCCTTCAGTGTTATACGGAACAGGGTCTTGCCCTCTAGATTAGAGACTTTTGCATTAGAGGAAACTAGGTTATGTCTTCCACTGTCAGAGATAGAAATTATGAGCTGGAGTGCATTTTAGCCAGTCACTCTGAAAAATGTTAGCCCAAGGGGGTAATAATTAGAACTGTTTTTGTCAGGTGACTGCATTTTAAGCAGTGATGTGTCTGAGAATCTAGCTGAGGGGTTTAATATAAATATAAATATTTTTTTTCAGTCAGCACTGTTGCCAGGATTTTTTTTTCTTTTTTTTTTTTTTATTTCAAAAGTAAGCACTTTTCAGAAATTATCTACTAAAATGTAATACTGCTTAGCATTATGGTGACCTGATAATATTATTTCCTTCAGAAACCAATAATTCAGTGCAGTCTGTGAAGTTCATACGTAGAGTGATAAACTAGCCCATTATTTCTTATATTCTCAAGCACATATGCATAGAAAATGCATGCGAATAAACAATATCTTACAATCTTTTTCCCCTAAAAATGTAAAGTACATCCAATTTAATGTAATAGTCTTAATTCACGCTAAGAAAATAAGAGCTGAGCAAGAGAAGATATCAGAATTAGTGTCTTAATGACAAATAGTTCTGCTTTTCTTTTGGAAATGATGTCCTTTGCCCCTGGATGAAGGGAGAGGCAGGACCAAATCTGGGGGGTGGGTGGGTGGTTGTTCTGGTGCCAAGCTTGAATTTGAAGTGAGGAACTGGTGCTGAAGTCAGATGCTGTGATTCCTTAGGTGGGAGAGGATGGTGCAGGGATGAAGGCACACCATACTCGCTCCGGAATCCCTCCATCCATTGCAGGAACATCGCTAGAAACAGCTCCATTTCTTTTGTTAAGCATTTACCCAGAGACGGAAGTGCTTTAATTGATGGCAAGAGCTTTGTTCTTGGTTTAATAAAACCTCTCAGTCTTTGATTACCAAACTTACTCCTGAATAATTCATTTACTTTCCCTTTTCCCATCTTGTGGGTACTTAACAAGTTGTGCTGACGTGAAGACAGCTCCAAGGCTGGAACTGCTCTTCGCCAGAGCCAAGCAGGGAGGATTTAACGATATCGCTGGTTCCGCGCCAGGCTCTAAATATTGCACATCAGTTCTAAAAGTGGGATCAACCCCGGAGTCCGGACTGGGGAAAACAAATATGAAACCGTGGCCCGTAGGTTTTTATCGCTTGAGAAATTCCAATCCCATGGGCCCTGCCAGGGCGGGCTCTACAGCTTCACTTCGCAGACGGGATGGTTCCCTAGCTCAATGTGAAAAGATTCATTACGGTATCCGCCCCGCCCCCCCCCCCCCCCCCCCCCCCAAAAAAAAAAACAAACCCCAACTAATCATTTCAATGATTAATTGAATAATCATTTTAATAATAATTTCAAAATTAAATAATTTTGAATAATAATAATTTAAATGATCATTTCATTTTTATGAGATAAATATGAAATTTTAATGAAATAAATAATAATTTCAAAATTAGTAGAGGAGATGTGAAGTATAGACCAGCCCTATATATTTCAGTGCCTCTTCTGCCCGCACAGGCAGGATTCAGCTCATTCCTCAATAATAGGCACGGACAAAATCCTTTCCGCATTACTCTGGGGAATGGTCCCATCAGTTCCAATAGTTTTCTTGTTTGCTTAGAATGAACAGGAGTTGCCTTCATGTCATTTCTGTAGACAGGTAGAGGTTTTCTGTATTACATGTGATACAGTTCAATTAATTATGTTCTCACTGTACATACAAAAACATGTCTTTTATATTCATTATTTATTTAGAGACAGTGTTATGAATTGTTAAGCTCTGAATCATTAGCAAATTAGCTAAACAAACTAAATCTGTACCTAAATATGCCTATGCAATTTTTTTTTTTTTTTTTTTAAATTATTGAAAATGAGTAAGAAGTCCCGTTCTGGAATTTGTGTAAACTGTTATATTGTTTCATATTTTTATTTTTAAAATATTTTTAAACACATTAACACCATCCTACTTCTAAATCTTTATTCGCTCAGGTTTATAAATTTTCTTCATCTTACGAAGACATAGAGACAATTTAAATATGAATGCCTTTCCTTCCTTTCTTCTTTTTTTTTTAAGTAAGTGCTATAATAGACCCACCAAGGTTAATATTTGTCCTTGCACCTTCAATGAATCCATGGTAAGAATGTTTTTTATTGCTCTGCCATAGCTAAAATTGCTTAGTCCGTGCTATCTATAAGACACATCATTTTTCAAACGAAAACTTCCAAGTTTCATCAGAAAAGAGCGTATCACTCCGATGCAAAGTGAATGAGTATTAAAATACAGGGAACATATGCCAAACCACCTTTAGAGAAATAACCTCATGTTTTATAAAAGACAATAAATCATTTGTTTAGGAAAATATAAAAAATGCCCACCTAGCCCTCCTGAAAGCTTAAGTGTTTTGTTCCGTTAATCCCAAGCAATTTTAGTTACTTCAATAAATGTACTTACATGCATATAGCTGTTGAAATAGTCTTTATTTTGGCTAAGGGATTTTAAAGGAAGATGTTAATTTTCTGTAAGAGTTGAACATTGACTTTTAGGAAAGGAACAAGGTGGGATACACTGGGCTGTAACAGGAGGCTGCAACTGCAAAGAAAGGGAAATTTTGTCCGTTGTTTCCAACAAAAATACGGATGGCTATGGCATGCTGCCAAATCATTCCTTTTAGATTTTCCAACTTTGTCAAATCTATGGCACTGGGGTACAGCCTAAAATTAGCAAAAAGATGAACTGGAGAATCACACCAGCCTTGCTGCTTTGGTACGTTCCATAGCAAGCTAATTCTTGAAAGAAATTGGTTTTGTGTCTGAAACATTTAGTGGAATTTCTAGTCTATTGGTAAGGGTTCCTGAAGCTTGCCCCACAAAGCCATGTCCTCACTGCCACTTTCTCCCTGATATTCCATTAAGATTTGGAAGCCAAGCAAGGGGTTTACTGAAAGAGCTACAGCTTTGTTCTGGAGGGTTTTCCATCCCAGGACTTCTGCCATCTTTTATAGACGGTATTCCTGGCCCAGGATCATCTGCTCTGGTCCAGATGATGTGCCTAATATGAACCAGATTACAAAATGTGTATGAATGTTTTGGTACTTCATAAAAAAACTGTTGTTATTTTGTTATGTTTAGTTATTACCCGTAGCTGGAACATCTAAGCATAGTTAAAGCACTTTACATCTTCAGAGAACTTCAAAACAATCAGCATCCTCACAAAACATTTACATTGTTGTTAAGCTTGTTTCTATAGGATACATGGGGTGAAGTGTTTCATGGCTGACATGCAATGAGAGTCAACTCATGGACAGATGTTTGACTATCTAGAGGTGTCACTCCATGCAGGCAGTTGTCGTTGGCTGGGAACTAGAAGCAGTTCTCTCTAAACATCAGCCAGAAGTTTAGGGTAGATGAACTACTCTTTATCCACTACAGTAGACTCCAAGTTAACACACCTTTTTGAGGGAGTTTGAGCTGACAGCACTGACTCCATGCTGAAGCAAATGAGGAGCATTCACACCTCTTTGTACTCTAGGGAATGTCATCTTCCAGCAAAGGACTAATATCTAGGCTGGGGATTTCCAACCACTCTACCTGCTTCGCAAAAGGAATGTGCTTAAATTGTCACTGTCACCATTCAAAAGGCAAAATAGATGTCTTCCTTGTCTCACAACACTGTCTCTCTCTATATCACAGTCAATGACCACGACTGGTTCTGGTCACCAATCTTACCAAAAACTCCCTCGTCATTCCTATCTTTTGTCACTTCCTCATACCCTGACTTGTATGACTGACACCACTGTGTTCGTAATTCACAGATTCTTCCTGGATGACTGCAGTCCATTAATAGGAGTCCATAGTGAATACAAATACAACTGGATGGGGTACATGGATGTCTCATTTGCTGATGACACCTCAGAGACCGGGGACTTTCACTGAGCTCCTCTTGCTGGTGCATAACTTCTGTCCTACAAACCTACCCTATGGTACTTGGGGGAGTATAGAAGCTTTAAAGGACAACTCTCCTCAATAATGAAAAGGATAATTTCAGGCATAGCTTTAACAACATGTCAACCTTCAGTTTCAGGAAGTTGTCCTTCCCCTTCATAAAACTAGCATTAACCAGAATGCTACCTTTTTCCCCCCTTCTTTTCACAAGTACATGGAGTTGAATGAGGGTTCACATTCTTACTTGTCCAGTTATCATAGGAACCTACTGTTTTCTGATGTAGACAACTTGCACAAATTTAAAGAGACACTGTTGAAATGTAATCCCCCTTTAAGGGTTCTTAGGCCTTTATAAATTCAAGGTACGTGCCAAGTCTTTATGTGAATTTTCTCACAGCAAAGACTTCAGTACTCTTCCTGTTAGGGGGAAAAAAAAAACAGTAAATAAATAAATGCCCAGATGCTCACAATTAATCCTACCCTAACAACCAGTGTGTGCCCAATTAAAGACATTAGCTAAAGAACAAAGTTGCCTTGTCAAGGTTGTTATGAGAGTGAGTTAAAACCCCATGCTACTATTATGAGAAATGCAGTCATTTGTACATCAGGGGGTGTTAAGCTGGCAAGTGCTTTAGGATCTACTGGGATGAGAGGTGCTGTAATTGAGAAAACACTGAAAAATGAGGCAAATGTGGGATTTAAAGGAAAAGAGAAGTGATTTACTTGCTGATACGAAGAGACTGTCATGAATTGTGCCTACTAACATATAAACAGAAGGTGAAGCAAGAACGAAATCAGTATTCATATGCAAAAGCATCCTTCTAGTGACTGCAATGAACTTTGTCACCACCTACAACACAGAAAATAAAAGAGAAGTCTACCTAGAAAAAAATTAGAATTTGGCCACCCCAGAAAAAGGGCTGTTGCAGAAAAACATTCAAATATGATTCTTTGTAGATTGCACCTCTCTGAGCAGGTCCCATGTTTCTCATGCCCATGGCAAAAAAAAAAAAAAAGAAAAAAAAAATTAAAAAATCTATTTTCTTACCTGAAGTCATGATCCAATAACCAGAAGAAAGTCTGTGCCTTGAACAAGTTTGTGAAAAGTGGAAGTAATACATCATCGTGGTCTTCTGGCTCTTCTCAAGCTGGCATGCCTCAGCAGCTGGTTTTGTGGGTTCAGTTTCAGGCTTCAGCAGAAAGCTACAAAGAATGTCAGATTGCGAACTGACGCTTTTATTACACAGAATGGCTTGATGGGGATTCCATTATCATTTGTGGTAGCATGGCTTGGTCTTTTCAGGAGAAAAGTATGACCCTGCTTGAACTTGCTCTATTCGTGGAGGTGGTTTGACACCTATGTCAGTCTAAGTCCTGGCCTTTCCTAACGGTTGTTAGACTTTCGTGAGCTGGTTTACTTGGAAGAGAATTCCAAAATAATTGAAAAGGGCAAACAGGAACACATACAAAAATAGTAAACAAAATGTCACTTTATTAAGTTTTCGCTCAAATTGGGATGGTGCCGCCTTCACTTCAAACACCTCACATTTACTGGTCCTTATTTATGAGAAAAAGTCTATACATAACATATTAAATAAACCAGGATTTAGCCCTTTCACATACTTTCCAGCTTCTTTACATCTGTTGTTTTTGAACTCCAACCACCACGATCTCCCAGATCACCATTAATTAAAATACAATTGAACGTTACTAAAAGATCTGAAGGCCATATCCAAAATCTGTGACTCTTACTTTACACGTAGGAACTGGTCCTTTTTAGTTTTATATTTGGGACCAATCAACAACGATCCGCTAGGTTAATCTTATATTCATTGCTAATGTTTAAAAAAGGTCCTGTTGTTAACCCTTTACACTTCAGACCAAGGTACAGCGCTATGAGGAGGCTCACTGCCTTCCAATCTGGGAAAAAAACTTTGCTCTAGTAGAGACTTTCACAGGACTAGAAACGAATAAGGGTCTGATCAAAACAGGTCACCGTGAAGTGGATTTGGCGTGAGCAACCAAGTAGTCGAGAGGGAATGCCTCTCTGCTCTCCTTACGCTCTTTACGCTCCTTTAACATTAGAGGAAGGTGCTCTAATCCTGCCGCAACCTTCATCAAGAAGCAAAATCACAGAATCACAGAATCACAGAATCACAGAATCTTAGTGGTTGGAAGGGACCTTTGAGATCATCGAGTCCAACCACATTAAAAAAAAACAAACAAACAAAAAAAACCCACAACACACAAAAACAAACAAACAAGCAAACAAACAAAAAAACCCACAACAACAAAAAAACCCACACCAAAAAAAAAAAAAAAAAAAAAGCACAAAGCACCCACCAACTAAACCCCGCACCCACCAACTAAACCCCACACCCACAACCTCACACACAACACCCCACCACAAACCAACAATCCTGGGCACTAGAGCATGCCCTGAAGAGCCATGTCTACACGTTTCTTAAATACCTCCAGGGATGGTGACTCCACCACCTCCCTGGGCAGGCTGTTCCAGTGCTTGACCACTCTTTCAGTGGTCAGATGAGTCAGGATGTCGCTTTCAGTGGTCAGATGAGTCAGGATGTCCCTTTCTCCCCCCTAGATTTCATATTTGCTTTTTGTTTGGGTTTTTTTAAATAAAATAAGAGTCATTTAGGCAGAGAAGCATATGTTTTTTTCTTTTGTGTCTGACAGTAGGAGCTTTGTGTTACTTTTGGATTTCTTTTTGTAGTATTGGTAAGGTGAACCGGTAAAGAGAAACACTTGCTCAGCCTGTGATAAAGCTGTGGAGCTTCAACGCGTGATACCTCTGAGACAAAGCATCTCACAAGAGTCCTGTAGGATGGGCTGGGTACACCCAAACAAGACTGCTAATAATCCAAATATAAAGAATCCAAAAAGGTCTGTCCAACGAATATATCATCTCAAACTCAAAGGTTTATGCAAATCATCCACTTTCAGGGAGCATGAAGAAACACTAATAGGTAACAGATTTACTCACTGTGCCAAGTGGCACATCTTTTTCTTCCTCTAAAGCATCTATGAGGCTCAGTGGACCGCAGCCTTGATTTAGGCTGTCAATACTTATGTTCCCTTTTATTTGGTGCTGACTAGTATGACCTAAAACGATGAAAACTGGCATAGGCATTTTGTATCTGGTCCTTCTCTATTCAGCTGTCTTCATTTCAGCCAGAACTTAAAAATAACAAAAACAACTTTTCTTTAAAAGGACATGTTAGCTGTTTTGCCTCTATATACGGTTACTTTTCGGATTGTTTTAATCTGGCGGGTAAGGTCATCTAGATCCCGAGCCTATATATTTTAAATGTTCTGCTCTTTAGTTGAAAACTATCAATAATTTGTGTTGCATTCACACAACTATGCGCGAGCTCTGCACTGTGCTGATGACAGTAGTTTATCTGCATTTCTCTTCCCACTATTCTGTTATCCCAGCATTTTTTCAGGTTGCTGTTCTATATAAATTTGACTCAACAGTGTTTTTCTTGGCTGCGCAAGAGGTAGCCATCCAGGAAGCCGAGCCTTATTCCAGGACCTCAGCTGACGTTTTAGATGATGCTGAAACAAAAGCGCTGCCAGTCAATAAAACAGAGCTGCAGAATAAAAACCCTGGATGGACCCAATGCAAGAGCTCATATTAGGATATAGGTACTAATTTGGGGAATATAGCGGGTATGGACTGGTTATTCTATAAGGCTCCAGGCTTCTACAGCAGTGACATAAAGAAAGACAATCCTAACAGCACAGCAGATATTTTTCAAAAATAATTTTTTCAGAACAGAGAGCAACAAAGCTAAAAATTCCTCAGAACCAATGGAAATTTCCATTTAATGTTTAAAGGCAGGGTTTGGTTCTGGACGAAGCAGTTATTCAACACTTGCAGCTGTATAAAACTGTGATTCTAAATCAGAGGAAGGGTAATTGTGCCAAAGCATCTAATGGACTTATTTAAACAGCACAGCAAAACAGGAGGGTCTTAGTTCGGGGTTCTCTTTTTACTTTTTTTTTTTTTTTTCAAATTGTGCTAATAAAATCTTAAGAAACCTTTTATCCCATAAAAGGTTATGTTTTCATACATGCTGTTTATGCTTTCAAAAGGGACAGTATGCAAGTCCCGATACTTCATCATATAGGAAGCACTTAAAACATCCGAGGCTGCCTCTGAAACTAGCTTTCAAGAGCAAGAAGTTTTACCAATCCCATTTGAATTTTTCTTGAGGAAAGTGCTCTTTTATTAACACCCTCCCCTTTCCTGGAGTGGGTAAAAATGGCCTCAGTATTCTCATGGGAAAAATGAACATTCCCCAAAAGCTTTGGAAGATATAGCAAAAAACAGTGCTTCTTGCCAAGAATAAAATTGAGCAAGTCTGAAATGTTTAGAGCTTCTGATTAAACCTTCAGTGGTATGTTTCTCTTAGACAAAGCATTTGTCATAAGTAGCATGTCTGCTAGAGTATGATTTATGCTACCGGACTGAAATTGGCTGAATAATTTATGCTGTTTATTGTTCAGTAAAGATTTTTCAAAAAAAGTAGAACAAGCAGTGTGAAAAAATGGGAGACAGACAAAAGTATATATTGAGGGATGTTGGTAGTCCTAAGGAAAAAAAAAAAAAAAAAGTTATTTTCTACATTTAAAGTTAATAAAGTGAATCTAAGGGGAAAGCACACCTTACCGTATGGACAATTCTAATAGGTGAACATTGTCAGCATTTTCAATGAAACCAATTGGCTAAGAAAAGCCACCAAATAGGTGTGAAATGAGGTGAAATTACTAGGGAAACACTTTCTTTTAAGGTACTTTGCTTTGTTCCTTGCAGTGCCTTGCAGCAAAAAATTTAATTTAAATACTGAAAATGGAAAGGCAGCTATATTGATTCAAATTTGCTAAGAAAGTCTCGGAATCTATTTCCTCTTTCTCAGAATAAGTACTTAATGTATATATAAAGATGTACATGTGAAAAATAGATATTACATATATAATACCTTCAACTTTTCTACTCTTTATGTGTGAATCACAGTTTGTTAGAACCTACCACTATGTGTATTAGCATAAAGCACATAACTTGAATTGTCAGTTTATAAAATTTTCAGAATGTATGATTATGGTTCTGCTCTTACTCTAAATTTTTACACAGCTTGTATGATTTATTTTATCTGTTGAGACACTGCTTTTATGTTAACACTTTTTTTTTTTCCTTTTCCTTTTTTAACACATAAATTTAATACCCTGAGCCTATTGCAGAGGCAGACTTGCGGACAAAAGGATGGATGGATGGATGGATGGATGGGCGGACGGATGGATGAGCGTGCAGGAGGAGAAGGAGGGGGGGCAGCATGTGGCTCAATTCAGCTGAAAGTATTTCTCTGATAACTCACTGTACACTGTGGCTAAAAATATTTGAAATGTTTACAGGCTGCATAATATATACGTTTGACATATTAAAGCAGACTCCTATCAGCTGCTCAGTAACCATTCCAGTGAAACTCCTTAAAAGAAATCAAGCAAAATCACAGCCACCAGTCTGCTGTGCTGTTTCTAATTTGAAGGCAAATTCATCTCTGACACACAGCAGATTCCGTGCAGGTGGAAGCAAGCCCCTCACTGCTCCTCTCTCTGCCAGTCAAATTATGTCATCAGTGAAGGATCACTGGTTTTTAATGATACGGTGGCCTCCATACTGAGAAGCAGGTCCTCGCAGAGCAATATGCATAGCCAATAAAATGGCTGTCACCAAATTACAATTGACACTTAACATCACTAAATCTGCAGTGTAATTCCTTGTGACAGTTGTGTAGGTATATTAGAAGAAAATAATTTACTTCAAACCCAGCATGTAAGACACATTTTCCTGAGTGTAATTCATGTCACATTTACAGTAGCCAAAGCAAGCAGTCTCGAGGCAACCTTAATCTGGGAAGAGATCATAGATACTAACATGTTCATTGAAGTATGATTATTTATGCGTGCAATAAACAAAGCTAGAGCAGTTGTTCATTGTAGGTTTTAATTGTTATTGGGGATTTTAATTGTTATTGGGTTTTAAATGAATATTAGCCTCTTTTGCTTTAGGGATTAAGAAAACTATAAATACAAAGCAACATTTCAAATGGAAAACTGGCGTCGGCTGGAAGCATCTCGACGTTTTTTCTGGACCAGAAGCCAAACACGAGCACATAATTCCTTCCTTCCACTCCTCGCTCTCCCGGCATTGTGTGTGAATTTGAATATCTGCATGGATTTGGCATGTGCTAGGGCATGTTTAATTCCAGGAGATAGTGATAGACACAGGGAGCATCAGCACCGCGGTGGGCTTCCATGCCTCCTCTTCCTCCGGGTGATAGCGTTGTTGAACAAAAGGCAGGAGAGGCAAAAACTGCTTTCCTCCAGCTCACCTGTTCTTGATACGTTCACCCGCAGCCGCTTTGCAGGGGACAACCCGCTCCGTCCTTATAAGCATATATAAATGTGACAGAGCTAAAGGTCTTCGCTCCTCAGGATGAAGTGGTTTGAATGCCTGGCGAAATGGGACTGCAAAAAATTCATTCCAACTTTGTCTCCAGGCAATTCACCTTTGGCCCAGTGATGATATGAGTCTTTCTGCTGATGGGGAAGGTATAATAAGTCAGGTCAGGCAGTCTTCGGCAGGCAGAGGCCTATTTGTTAGCAGAACGAAGCAGGTGTAGCATTTTGTGCTAGATTAGCTCATCCCAGCGCGAGAATTACCTTACTGGAAGCCCTCAAGGTTACAGATGAAATATATGAGGCAGGTGCTCGTTCTGCAGACAGCCCCTGTGTACAGGTAAGAGGGTTTATTTTAAAAACCCAAACACGAGGACATGAATCAAGGGGGGTGAATTTTCCCCCCCCTTCTTATACACCAAGGAAGAGGCTGCCGAGGTCCCTGTTCCACGTGGCTGCCCTCCTACGCTGGGGCACACCAACACGAGGGTCTCCCTTTTGTGCCATCCTTTCCTTTACAAACCACTAGACAAAAAACAAACACAATCAGAGGCCAGTGCTCGGAGCCCCCACTACTTTGTCCCATCTGCTACCAGAAATCAAAAATTAATTGGGAAAACAACTAAAAAAAAAAAAAAAAAACCAACCATGCAGAACTCCTCCACCTTTTCCAAACCTAACCTGAGCAAACACTCAGGACTTTCAGTAGTTTCCTAGAAGCTCAGCACGTCTCCCATGAGTGACTGTGGCTGGGAAAAGGGTATGGGTTTGCTGTTACTGCTCCCACCCCATGTCCATGGAGACAAGGGCCATCCTCAGGCCATCCAGCTGTGGTCAGGAACGCTTTGGAGTGCACCAGATCAGCAAAGATGACCCAGAAATATTCTCCGCAGCCGCTGATCCTTGAGCACCCCAGTGTCAGCAAAAGAGTGGTTAGGTTTTCGCAGGTCTCTTTTAGGTCTGCAGCTTTCAGAGCTTGTGGAAAATATATGAGTGGTTCCTCACAAGGCATTCATAGAATCACAGAATGGTCAGGGTTGGAAGGGACCTTCAGAGATCATCCAGTCCAACCCCCTGCCAGAGCAGGGTCACCAAAAGCAGGTTACACAGGAACGTGTCCAGGCAGGGTTTGAATGTCTCCAGAGACGGAGACTCCACCACCTCTCTGCGCAGCCTCTTCCAGGGCTCTGCCAACCTCACAGGAAAGAAGTTTTTTGTGTTCCAGCTTCTGCCCATTTCCCCTAGTCCTGTCACTGGGCACCACTGAAAAGGTTCTGGCCCCATCCTCCTGACACCCACCCTTTAAGTATTTATAAACTTTAATAAGATCCCTTCTCAGTCTTCTTTTCTCCAGGGTAAAAAGCCTCAAGTCCCTCAGCCTTCCCTCATAAGTGAGATGTTCTAGTCCCCTCAGCATCTTCATAGCCCTTTGCTGTACCCTCTCCAGCAGTTCCCTGTCCTTGAACTGGGGAGCCCAGAACTGGTCCCAGTGCTCCAGATGTGGCCTCACCAGGGTGAAGGAGATGGGAAGGATGACCTGATGGCTAAACTCTTCTTGATGTACCCCAGGATGCCATTGGCCTTCTTGGCCACAAGGGCACATTGCTGCCTCATGGTCATCCTGTTGTCCACCAAGACTCCCAGGTCTTTTTCCACAGAGATGCTTTCTTGGCAGACTTTGAGCATCCCAGGGACAGCATGGGATTCCTGCATTTCAGTGAGGCTGCTTGGTGCTGCAGCCTGACATGGCTGTCAGCGTAGGCAGCAAAATAGAGGACTCCATGTGTTTTGAAATTAGAAAACAGTGTGGGATGTGGTGGTGGATTATTTTTTTCTGTCTAGACGGGCAGACCTGCTTCAGGAAATATTGCTGTTTCCTAACCATCTCTGGAAAGACCTGGCTCCATGGTACTCCAAGGGGAGTTAGAGTGGTGGCATGAGCGTGGGAAGAGTTTTATTTTTCCTTCCAGCACATCTCTGGAACAATTTGACAACGCAGATTCTGAAAACAATTTAAGTGGCACAGAATTACAAGTAATGGCACTTTGCAGAAAGTAGTCCTCAGCTCTCAAAGTGAATACCCACCAGGGTCCAGATGTAGTAACTTTTATGGAGCATTGCATACCAGAGGAGGCTTTTTTTAATCTTCTGCCTTTGTTGTGTTGAACACAATAGCCCATTGTATTTAAGATTTCATTATAACAGTTATTTTACAGCTGGCTCCACAAACTATCTATAAGCATCTCTTTGGAGCTTTTATAATTCAAATAAGTCAATGCTCCACAATTTACCTGCTTTTTCAGAACTGCTGAGCAACTGCAACTGGTATTGAATCCAATATACAAAAAGTGTCCAAGTGATATAAAGAAGGTGAATTTCATTATTTGTCTGAATGCAGTTGGAAAGTTTCCTTTCACAGAGGTTGCACTGGAAAGACATTTGCAAGGGTTGGGGTGGGGAGGGCTGTTTGTGGATGGAAACACCAAAGCTGTACATCCGCAGCACTGGCACCCAAGAGGCTGTTGTCAATGTAAGAAGGCGAAACACCACTAGAAAACAGCTACAGAAGCTCATCCCGGCCTGGAAAGGTATTTATTCACGTGCCTACGGACTAAACACAAGTGTGAAGAGGGAGCCGGGAATGAGAAAAAAAAAGGTAGAGCAACATGAGCATGTACCTGGGGCGTCCTCACTGGATGCTCCTCATTGCAAAGCCAGAAGAAAAATATCCTGAGCCAGAGAAAGATTGGGGAAGCACACTTCACCACAAATAACTTAGCAGTCAATAACAAAATGCACTTCAGTCTTCAGCAATAACCAAAGAACTTGGACTAAATCCTCGATAAACTTGTCACAAAATGCTACAGTCCAGTTCAGAAAACACATATTCATCTTTTTATTGGCGTGGGCTTGTGGATACCCTGGCAAACACGAGCAAAGTGATGCAAAAGCTTAACTGACAGCAGGTGGAATCTAATCTCTCTGCCTTCCCCCGCTGCCACATAGGGTCGCACCATCGCTGCCTCCCAACCCGGGCTGGTTTGTCACACAACACATGGCCTATCACCTCCTTACCTCGCCAGCCTCATTGGCAGAACTTCCACCCTGACGATACCTGCTTCAGTTGCTGAGGTTGGTAGTGTTTCAACCGAAACTTGGGAGATCTCTGGTGGGAATGCTCTCTTTTTGAAGAACGTTTGTCACCGGCTGTCAGGGAGCGAGTCTACTGTCCATGTAGATGTATATACAGGCTGTCATTGCTTCTCCAGCTCTCATTTGCCTATTTAAAAATTGCTAAAACCCACAAACACTCTACTGAAGCCACTGGCAACACAAAACTGCTTCTGACCCACTCCCCAGTTCTCGGTAAAACAACTTGTCCCACACTTACCCCCTTAGCAAGTACAGCATCTTGCTCTCTTGCCGCCTCCTTCCTTCCTATTCCAAACTGCAGGCTGCTGTGCCTGGCTGGACCTCCATGAAGTCAAAACTTCTCCACCATGAGCTCTTACTCATATTCAAGTTTAATTGGATGCTGGGTGGGAGTTTGAGCCTGCTGTTGGTCTTCCATGCACAGTTCTCTGACTTTCCTGTACCTCACCTTGAGTTAGGGGCGGCAAGTGGCTCGCTTTGGGATGCTCGGTTTCTGTAGCCAAGGCCTGGAAATTACAAGGCTGGTCTGAAATTCCTGACAGTTCTGTGCTTGCTTCTCCTAAAAATAGCAAAGCATCCTATTGGGCAGGACTTTCACATCGTTGAGGGAAATGGCACCGTTTCCCAGAAGATGTTGAAAACTTGCCAGGATCACGGTACAGGCTAGAGTAAGATTTTGAAAACCAGGGGAGCACAGCTGAATGCAGTATTAGAAACGTTTGTGTTTCTGCTGACACTTACAGGAGACGGGGGGCAAACAGATTATGTCCCTGTCTATAGGTTCGGGGTCGTGAGTTTGACTTCAACTTTGACTCTAAAGTTTCCCTGGAAGTTCAAACTAGTTTTCCTACCTCCACAGTCAGAAATGGGCATAGAAAAGCCCACTAGTTGCTACCAGTTCTAATAGTCCTACTAGTCCTACTAGTCCTACTGGCATTCTAGGTTATCCCTGTTCAGCCCTACAGTCCTGCTTCACCAAGAATTCTTAAAATAACCTATTTTCATTTTGATAAAAACATCAGAACAGACTTTAGAGGCCAATCATCTGACTCATCAGATATCACATAAAAAACAGGCTTAAGTGCAATTTGAGTAACCAAACGAAGATCCTGCCAGGCAAACTGACAGATCTTTTGGGAATGATACCTGACTCACTTGGACAAAAGAAATGAGATAAATCACAACTAACCAGGCGTCAGCAAAGTACCTGGTACTGTGACATGTAAAAATCGTGGGTGAAGCTGGAGGGGCTGGTGTAAGAAACACTCCTCTGTGCTGAATGCAAAGACTAAAATGGTTTAAACTGAATTATTGCTTCGGAGGGAAGTTGTTATTGAATTTTCTCAGGATTCTTCTTTCAGAAGAAACTTACTTAAAACTCACATTAAAGTTTTGAGGGAAAAAATGTGGTGATAAGAGGTGCTTTGGAGACATCTTCAATGCAGAGGGAGAATAAAAGATAATTTTGAAAGATTTGCATTCTTACTGCAAGCTGCAGTAAGATAATGGGATGAAATATGGTAGGAGAAGATGTCAGGTCACAGAGTTAGGTATTTTCACCACACCCCCAAATGAGTGTGTTTGGGGAAAAAAAAAAACGCGGCCACTTGTTGAGGTCTGTGTATACTAGACAAAAATCCTTTATGCAGTATATGGGTTGAGTTTTGACAAAATATTCCTCCGTTGCAGTCAGGGAGAGAGTGCACTGCATTAATAATAACTCTCTCCTCCGTGCTGTGCTCCGGGACAGAATGGACGTGGCAGAGAGAGGAGCAAAGCCAGGGTTTGCCCTCATCCTCCCCTGCGCTCTCTGCAGCTCACTGCAACCCCCAGCCCCTGCTCAAAACTCAGCAACTGTCATTCCAGCAGCAACGGATAAAGGTTCTTTATACTCCTTCTCTCATCCTACTGGGTTCCCACATTAGCACAAGCTGGAATTTGGCACAGAGGGGCTGCTTTTTGCGGAGATGCTTACATCTATTTTAGGAACATCTGCTGTAATAAAATAAAATAAAATAAAAAAAAAGTGTGGCACATACTCCATGACTTGCCACATAATCCTCATGTGGCAAATAACCGAATATAAAATAAATCTGACAAAACTAATAAACCGCAGCAATGCCAGGAATAATAATCAATAATGTAACTCCGCTTTTAAGGGATGAAACATGAAGGTCACATTGTGGCTAATTGCAAACATCGCAACCCAAAACATCACAGCTCATTGTGAGACTATAATTTTAACTTCATGCTCAGTCAGATCACATCAATGGTATGAGGCTCAGTGACCTTCTGCTAGTTGGCCAAGATCTCAAACAATAGGCCGATGTAGCCATCATTATACCTTCTAGCGCGGTGGCTATTAAGGCCTCTTTTTTTTTCCTAAGGAGTCATCAGACAATAATTGCTAATTGAAACTCCATCACAAGGAAGTGAATTCTGATATCTGACAATGAATGCAAATATTTGACTTAAACACATTAAAGGCAATTTAATAATTAGGGATATATCTGCGGTGACATACGTCAGAGGATGCTGTAAGACCTGCATGTGGAGAAAATTCAGACAGCAAGTTTCCAAGAAGTAATATTGCAGAATAAATGAATGCATTTTCATGTCTCAGATCCTCTTGGCCTATCTTAAAATCTTGGGGAGAGAGTTCAGCAACCACAAAATGTTGGCAGAATCTGTACACACTCAACATAATAAATATTAGATGAACAATGCACCTATGTTTCTGTCTTTCACCCCTGTGACCTCTCTGACCCGTGAGAAAAAATAAAGTCAAGTCATATTTTCCTTCAGTTTTTACAGAATGTGCTCTGTACAGTATGGGCATAAGGGTTAGCATATATCTAATAGATAGCTGAATGTGTCAGATAGATGAATCAGCCTTCTGTGACCTGATGCTATACTGAATTATTAGATTATATGATATAAAATGTTCAGACATCCAAGGAGATTTTGACTATTCCATAGTAGCAGCAAGGAATGAGAGAAGTCTTTTGTCATTACTACCATCTATAAAAAAAATAGGAATCTTACAGTATATATTACCTATTTTGTTGTGTTCTACTGAGAGAATAGGAAGCAGTTGTTATACAGTATAGTATGTGCCTTTTAAAGTTTGCCATAAGACAGCTCCACACTGTGATGCCAGAAACATCATGGTTAATTTTTACTTTTTTTAATTTTCTCTTCTGCTATCCGCTCAGAAGTCGGGACGACAGCTTAGTCAGTTGTCACCTAATCAGAGGCTGGCCAATTAATGCTACGTGTTGTTTGTGTACCATCGTATGTCTTAGAGGTGATGTTTGCAGTAACATTTTTGGGAGGAACACACAGCTCCTCGCCGCCAGACGGTTCTCTCTACCTGAGCACCGCATTCTGCATTTCTTTACTTCACCAGCTTTATATCTCACGGCAAAACTTCAGGTGGAGGTGGGGGTACACCATCCTGTTTGTAGAGCAGATGAATGTCTGGTACGATGGCTCAGTCGTAGGGAAGGATTTATCAGAGGGAAAGGATAGATCCTTAGACAACTGAAACTCAAGGAAGACCAAAGGGAAAAAAAAAAATGAGCCGGGCAAATCACCTCTTTATGCCTGCGTGCCCTGCAGTTCCCTCTCCTCTGCTGGCGCTGGATCCTGCTCGCTGCTGAGAACGTTGCTCCTATTCCAGCAAAATCTTGACGTCTGCCTAGCCTTACGAAAGGTAGAAAGCCTGGCAAGGTCAGTGGGGTGGTATTTACATGTTAAAACGCAGCCTACAAGACTTAAAATATAAAGTTGTAAAATAAAGCATAATTAAAATCGGGCAACGGGATGCATGCCTTAACTTTCTCAAGTGAAAAATAAGGAATAACTTTATTACTAAATCCTTGACACCATGCCCCCCAGGGCATACAGCAAGTCCAGAGAGCTCTTACATGCCATTGTGGGGATCTACCTTTGAACTCTCAAACAGCCAGAGTGATGGGGGGTAGCAGAAAGTGTGCTCCGCTTGACAATATCCAATGTGAAACACATTCCTACAACTCACGCAAGCTCAGAGTGGGGATCTTACTCACCATGGTGCAAAAATCACCCAAAAGCTTAACACACACAAAAAAAAATATAATCCCGAGAGATAGACATCTTCAGTTCTCTGTAAAAGTGTCCAAACTGGTATAAAAAAGAATGTAAAGCCCATTTCAGATGGTGCAAAAGAATGTAGCTGGTAGGTGGGGATGAAGATGAAATGGAAATATTTAACATTCATTCCTGATAGAAGCTCTCTGTGAAGTGCAGGAAATCCTCAGACTTATTTTTTCAAAAAATTAAGGAGAGAATGGACGCATTTCTTTTTAATCTCATCCAGACTTTTCGAAATCCACCTTCTTCTTCTTTTTTTTTTTTTTTTTTTTTTGGGGGGGGGGGTGGGTGGGTAATGTCTCTTTCTTTTCCTAATAATTTTAGAATTTATTAGTCTTATTGCTCTTTCCTGCCAGTCTTGCTCTTCATTTCTATTGTGGAAGAGATCTCTGTGTGACGCAGGTAGTGCCCCGAGTGTTTGATCTCTGACCTCCACTCAGAGACTGTTTTATGTAGAAAAGCCCCGTGATTATTGCCATTACTTTCTTTAACCTACTTTTTCACCTTGAAGTGTAAAGGGTCACAGCTAGGGCCTGGCTCTTATTACAGTCTTTAGATGAGGCATACACTATGAAAAGAACTCTGTTTTTATTTCTTAGGAATTATGGCTTTCAAGCCTTTGAATTCCATGAAGATAATTACTGTTTTGGCCACCTTTTTGTCTGATATTTGATGCTGCTGAGTGGAATAAATTACCTATCTAACAAGGAGGGTTAATTGGTAGTTGCAAGCCAATGTGCGTGCTCTCTGCTAACTCCCTTATTATTTTTCTTAAACCTTCATGTGAACTATCGCCCCGCAGACCGCCTTGTTGTTTTAACCCTTCCCCTCGTAACAGCAGCTGTGGATGACTATTTAATTTCGATTGTCCTAAACCGGACCCGGGTTTAAACATTTATGTGCCCATAACTATGGGATTGGTAACAATCTGAGCCTGGCGTGGTGTGTGTAAAGGGAAGGGAGGGAGACTTCAAAGAACTTAATATGTTTGGGGTTTGTTTTTTCTCATTGAGGTCCTTGGAACAGGCTCGCCCACCCGTATGGTGACAAGCAACAAGTATGTTACTTTTTTTACTATTCTTATTGTTGTCACCGTTATTAAATATAAGTGGAACTAAAAGTGCTTCGCGGGGGTAAAACACCGGTGCCAACTTTTGCAGGCAGTGGTTTGGTGTGAGCGGAAGCTTTTTAGGGCTGTAGCTCCAGACAAAATGTCCTAAAGCAGCTTGGTAAACGCCGTGAAAAGTAAGATACCCCGTACCAGAAAGTGCGCCTGGGGCGCAGGCTGCCGCCCGCCTGGTTGACGTCATTATCTAATATTTCCTTATTTTAGCCAGCACCCACCCTAGGAAGAGCGGATGGTCGGCAGCGGTTTTTATGCGGCACAAAATGAAAAATGCCCCACGCTTGGGTGTTCTAATAACCGTGATATTATTATAACAATTACAGCATTTAATATATGGGATTAGTCCTTCTGATAGCGCCATTAGCCATCACTATGCCCTGTAATAGGTGGCTTCATCTTTGTTATGACATGATCTTTCCTACTGTTTATTGACTTTTCAATGCAAGGGGGAGGGAACATTCCCAGCCCCCCAAACCTTTAAGAAGCTACTGTAAAGCTGTGGTTTTATTCTCAGCTGGAATGTTTAGAAACCCTCAGAGCTAAATACCTCGGTGTACTGCTTAAACACCAACAACAGCCTTATGGGGCCTTGCCCGACTTTAAACACATCTTTTTTTGTTGAGAATATTGCATTCTGCCACAATTCTGTAGGCTAACCCTGGGCTCACATTAAATATACCAGCTTCATTGAAGCTTACTGAATTGGACTGAGTTGCTTTTTGTTTTATTCTCTCTTTACTTCACCCCCGACTGAGACTGGACAGCCTTTCTTCTAGTGGAGCGTGCTTTAAAGCATCCCAAAAGAAGGGAAGGGGGTGGAGAGGCTGGGGGAGGAGGGGGTTGGGGAAGGAGGGGGGGGGGTCAGGCTGGCTCCTAAGGAAACCAAAAGGTGCAGCTTAGGCCCATAATTAGTCTTGATCCTTAGAGTCTAAAATATTTTAACGCCAGGTTTCTGATTGCAGCGCTGCAAAGTGGATTTGGGAATGCAGAAAAGTAATTAGGTCTGTGCATTGAAGTGTGGAGAGCATTTAAAAGTGAATGGGTGGTTACTACATTCTTGGCAGGCTGTTTTTTATCTTTTCATGCTCCGCTGTTGTTAGAGATGATGGGTTTATTGCAGTTTTAGCACTTTGGAGGTGGCTGTGTTTTTCTTAACCGAGCCTTTCACTTTCTGTCTCTTAGAGGAATACTTGCGGCAGAAGGAAGAGGGAAGAAAATGTGAAATCATAAAAATAACGTCAGCCTGAAATCCCCCAAAATATTGTTCGGGGGAGCAGAACAAGCAAGAATAAACCACAGCCCTGCAACAGGCCACTTGCAAAGAACCCGGGTTTAATTAATGACTCATTCTGTATAGAACCAGCTGGAGACAATGGTCACCCCAAGGAGAAGAAAAACAAAACATTTGATTCTCTGGCGGGGTATGTTCACATCGTCATCTGTACAAACCACCAGGCAGAAAGGCCTGGAACCATCAACCTGCTTATAACTCCTGACTCTTTTCCCAACAGGGATGAAAACAGCATGAAAATGGTGAGATAGAGTCTAGGAATTAGCAGCTGCATAGCCACTGTATTCTTAATAATCCATATTATTATTATTAATATTAATGCATATCATTAAGGTTACACACGATTAAAATAGCAATCTAGGAATTTTCTTCTTAAATGTATCATTTTTACAGGTCTGGTTGTTGAATTTGCCATTCAGGGATTCACCGTTGCTGACCTGAAATACTCAAAACTTCACATTTAAAAAAAAAATAAAAAGTTTAAAGAAAAAAAAAAAGTTCTAAAAACTGAAAGAGGAATCTGCATGTTTCCGAAGTGGGAAATATCTTCACTGTCTCTCTCTGCTCTAGCTGCAGACTGCTGCATTGAAGAGCTATGACAGAAATATGAGGAAATACCAGGCCATAGAAAAACACAGGAAGGGCACTTATTAGCTCAGAGAAATTGCTTAAAATATTGGGAAAGATCTGCTGAGGTACAAGGAGAGGAACACATGGAAAGTGTACAATGGAAATCTGATAAACAGATAACCTTGGGGTACCATAATTGTATTTTTTATCAGATTATTCCTTTTAACTAATTCAGTTCTCTTTGTCAGGGACTCAGCTGGGTTTTGAAAGATATTTTAGGGTTATTTTCTTTCTTTTTTTTTAATCAATTTTTAACTGATCTACTCTTTTTCTTCTATTCAGGTCACCTAAAAAAATTTCATTTCATCTTTGGGTTCACTAGATATTTATTCACCTAAAAGCTTTGTTTCATTTCCAGATAAGCTTTTAGAGGAGATCTAGTATACTTTTCTTCTCTTTGGTACAATGCCTGGGAAAAGTTTTATTTTGGTTGGTCCTTTCAAAGGTCTCTTTTGTATGTGAACGGACCATAGAAGGGGTTTGGCTCTTGGAGGATGTACCTGCCACCTCTTATGTCTGTGACGGGAGGAAAAACAATGCTTTTTTAAACATGCCCTAAAAGGTCAGCTGCAATAGTGTGATTTTGGGGTTTGCAGATGCTTATTGGTAAGTTTTAGCTTTATAAAACCAGCACCAGTTTCACAAAATTTGAGATATCTCTCTCCTACCTCTGGGATGCCATCTATTGACACCAAAGATGCTTCCACTGTTCTGGAGAATGGGATGAAAGGTGGTGATTTTGGTCCATTTGGTATTAACGTCACTGGTCAGGAGGTCTCAGTGCGGCTTGAAGACCCCAGCAAGACACTGGGTGAACGTTTGCTGGGTGACATTGGAAAATGATTTTCCTGGTTCCTTTGAAGGAAGGCAGGCATCTGAAGTTCTTCTGCGCTTCTGGCTATTGATTGCATGTCTGAACCCTTCATCTAACTCCTGCGCTGCACATATTACTTCCAGAAACACCGAGCCTTATGAAACAGCTTCCAGGAATGACGTTCAAGCGCTGGTGAAACAATCGTGACACAGCCCTCCCAGCCCTGAAACATCAGGTTTCGAAATACCCCGTCTGGAGAGATGAAAGGGGAATGCAGAAACAACAATAAAACGTGAGGAGACCTTGCAGTGCTCCCCCAGCTCCCGGGAGCGAATAAAGCCCGGGAAGCATCTGCCTGGCAGTCGCGAAGGTGAGGGGATCATGCTTGGAGCCAGGGTACCTGCAAAGAGGCACCGTTTGCCCTCAAAACTCCTCATCACTTTTTGAAGCTCAGTGTTACGTCCATTGGCCACCTTTCAAACTCTTCTGCACAGAAATGGGGCACGTGAGTCTGGTCACCCCTACGCCAGAGCTTACTGGGCCTCCAGCACACTATTGCCTCCGCATTTTATACAGATATGAACTGAAGTTTCGAGAACCACCACGGCAAAACAGGTTTCGTTGGTCTCTAAACTTCACCTTCAAGCAAACGATGTCCTGTAGCTGCAGTATGGAAAGCAGGATGAAATTCAGAGATGTTTCCATACCTTGGTCTCCAAACAGCAGCAGGAGAAGCAGGACCAGGGGTAATAATTAACAGCAACAGAACAACAAAACTTGTCACTTCTGCACTGTTTTTCCTATTCCTTAGTGCACTGTCGGTGCAATGAGTTTATTTTATCTATTAAAAGTCAGCAACACAGTGCTCTCACCAGGTGGTGACTTGGTCAGAAAGAATTGGGTACAAATTACAGCCCTGACACCATCAGCTCCCTGAATCGTGGGAGTTGAGGAGAACTTCCTGACGGGAGTGTGTTGGAGAGAGGGAGGAACGTGGCGATGGAGTGATGTGAGGGTCATGCTGAGAGCTGCCGTTCTTGGTCATATGGTAGTGACCCACACACCCACCGGTGTGGACAACCTCCTTCACAACTCCAAACACAAGCCTACATGTTCCTTGCAACAACGTTAGACGTGGAAAGACACGAAGGCAAGTGTGTAAGCAGGCTGAGAATCTCTGCCCATCTGAGGGGAAAGACCAAGGAGAAGGTGACAGTCGTGGAGGGGGAAATGATCATTTATTTCTTACACCAACCAGCCTGGTTGTAGCATGTGTGAAAAATGTCTTGGTGCTCTCCAAGCAGACGTTGGATAAAACCTACAGTCATGTCAGCCTTTCCATCCCATGGGGGCTCACACCTCTGGACGCCACAAAGGCCCAACAGAAATGGGTGAGAAGGAGGTTAGGCACTTCAGCAGAGCCAAAAGCCATCTCCCTTGGCTCACTGACTATCTATCATGAATGATGTTTGAGTTTGGTACTGGGGAAAAGAAAGAAGGAATTAAGAGGGACAGTTTGTTAAAATGGCAAGAACAAAAAAAAAAAAAGACGGCAGAGAATAATGTCCATTTAGAAGCATTTGAAGAGACACCACACTTTGCTCCAATGCCATTGGGATGAAGGTTCACATGCCTGACATGGCAATGTCCTGCAGGGTTTCTGCTCAGGTCTCACTCACTTTTATGTACAAATTAAAAAAATAAAGGGCTTAATGTATTGAAACCTACCACAGAGTGTTTCTTCAGAGCTCTGTGCCTATCCTGACAGGCCAGGTTCCCCAAAAGTGGAGTAGCAGAGTGAGTTTACACCACCTTGGGTACATGGGATGGGTCGAAGTCCCCCTCAGTGACACCAGCTGTGGGTATGGATGTCCGAAACACAAAATTCCGCTGTTTTCCCGAGGCTCAGAACCCAAACCCAGAGCCTGATTTCACCTCTTGCTTTCAGCTCTACATCAGCCAGAGCCAAATCCCAAGCCCCAGCCCTGCTGACCTTGGAAGACTCAGGCAGTAAGTCTGTATTTTGTAGGGGCAGCCTGTTTGATGTTTTTTAAGGAGACGTATGTTTTGTATTATATACAGCAAGCTATAGAATAGCTGAAATAATTTATCATTTTCTTTTAACTTCAAAATTAAAAAACATCTCATAAACAAAACTTAGGGTGCTAATTTAACTTTTATATGACACAAAATGTGACTGTAGGATAATATTTTTAAATTAAATGCACATTTGTACATAAATATTATTTTGCAACCAGGTGGTTCAGAATAATGTTCAGTTTTAAATTGCTCAGTGTACTTATTTATAGAACTTTTCTGAATTGTGACATCTGTTAAAAATGAGTGATGTTAAAATAAAGTAGCTTTAGGAATGGTAAACTTTTTAAAGTGATGTTTAATTAAGGAAATTAAATTTATTATACTTGCGATAATAATCACTAAGCTTAAAAAATCTGAAACCCTTCGTAGCATATGTAAACTTTGAAATTTTTTTAAATACTGCAGTAGCAATTTTCCAATGCCTATTGTTTGGATTACTTTCTACTGTGAAAGTCCAGGTATGAACTGCATTCTGAAATTATACTCAGAAATGTTAAGAAAGAGAAAATATTTTCTTATGCTATTTTATGTCAGTTTAGAAGTTACATTTCTAATGGGGTCAAAACAGAGCTAGAACTTCCAAGAAACCATGAGTTTCCCATAATTAAATAACTTTCCTTACAATCTGGGCAGGAATCCTAAAAATTATTATTATTTCTTTGTGCAACCTCATAGATTTGGCTGAAACTACCATAATCATGACAGATTGGTTGCCCGTGCATATTCACTTATAGCATCGATTGAATATCTTCTGCAAAATGATCATCGTCAGGTAATATTAACCCAAAAATCTGAAAATAAAGAAGAATATATCTTTCCACTCTTGCTTTTAGCTATTTCTTCAACCTGACAGTTGAAAGAAAATCAAGTTTCATTGATGACTGTCATTAGCCTAGTATGGCTAGATCGCAGTTTTGTGACAAGTTTCAGAGAAGTCCCCCAGAGAACTTCTATTTTCGCTAAGATGCAGAACCTGAAAAAATATCTTCTCACTCTTTTTATTTTCTATCCCTGCTCGGCAACTCTCCGAGTCCCATGAGAATTTCTCTGGTTTCTTCTGTCAAAATCTCAGGAATCTGCTCTTCTTTGCCTTTTTTGACTTCCTCACATGCAGGGTGCTATATAAGTGTAAAGTATGATTATTTCTTTAAGAGACATGAACAGAAGTTCCGGAAGACTGACTCTCTTAGAGCCTTTCACAAGGGTTTGGTGAGGATGAATTAAGTGTGCTTTTTTCATGTCTAAAAGAAAACAACCACATAAATAAGGAAGTGATTCCCATATCACCCTGCCTCCACCAACGTTCCTAATTGTGACATAATTAAAAAAATAATATTTTCTGTGATTTGACCGAATCTAGCTCTAGCAAAAATAGGGAATTACCAGTAGCATTGAAGGTAAATTCTATAATTCAGTTTTCACGCCAACAGTCAGATGACAGGGGGACCAGCTTGCTGTTGGAAGTCTAGAAGTCAGGACTGGTATCTGGCTAGAGGATACACTGGCGCCCAGCTACTCAAACCCCAGCATCACTTCAACGCTGTTTGGGACCTGGCACACTCCTGGCAGCGTCCATGGTGTTGACACTTCCTGGATCACGTCTCTAAATGTCGCTAAAATCACCGGCTTTCGGACATGCTTAAAAACCACAGAGATGCTAAGGCCTGTGTGAAAACAATCAGATTTAGGTGTATGCTTAAATGACTCTTTGAATTAGAGCATGATCACAAAACTGGATAATGAACAGATTTCACTGCTGAGAAGAGGCACAGGATTGCCCCACCAAAGGGATAGCTGTATTTCATCGGCACTCACCGATGATGACCAAATTAACTCTCTGTGTGTTGCAGGGCACTGAGTGGGCAGTCTGTATGTCATCTGAAAAGAAAATAACACAGAAATCACAGAAAAGGCATGCTGACCAACTGTCTCCTTAAACTTCATGCCTATTCTTCTTTCCCTTCTTCATCCATTTCACTTATATATTTTCTATATCTACTGGATCAAAAAAACAGCACAATGTGGTGAAACACCACGAGACAATGTATTTATTTTTTTTTATTTTCAAAAATTCTTGTGCCAGACCCTGCTTTAATTGACAGTGGCATCAGTCATGGCTAAGAATTAATTGCTTAACATTTGCGCTGAGTGGGAACAGAGTGCTCAGGATCAAATTCATCAGCCCTAGGACTTTTAGCAGCCACCTTTTTTTAATCATGTCTTTGACAGTTCAGTGGCAAAATCATTAAGAGATGTTTGGAAGGACTGGGATTGATAAGGTACATCTAAAGCCAACCAGTTTATTTGCTTTAATTTAATTGTTATTGCTCTTGTCACAATTTAGCTGTGAAATATTAAAATAGTATAAAAGTTTAAGTAAATGCCAGCATCAAAGGAACCCCAGCCCATGATTGACACGAGATACTTTCCTTGCGTGACTTTCACTTCGCAAACAGCAGAAAGAAGAAAACCTCCTGAGAACGCTGGCAACTCCTATAACTCAGAGCAGCCGTCAGGATTCTCCAATTTAAACTGGAGCAAGATCAGCACTAAATTAAGAGAGGAGCAAAGGTGGTTTACAGCTATCTCACTCCCACCCCTCAGCCTCCCTCAATTCCAGTTGGTCACAGGCTGTTGCTGGTTTTGATCTTTTTCCTCACGGCTCTGCTTTTTAAACTAATTTGCAGCCTGTTGGCAGGGAATGCCAATGGATATGAAGCCCCATTCCTGGCTTTTTTTTTTCCCTCCTCAATCCTTAATTTTTCATGCAAGGTTACTAGACAGGGGGAATATTCCCAAGCGCTGGTGCTGCCAGGAGCGGGGCGAGTTCTACACCCCTGGCAAAGGGTGCGACGGGCAAAACAGCCTGGGGCAAAATCAACCACGTTCTGAATTTGTGATATCGCAGAATCACAGAATCACATGGGTTTGGAAGGGACCTCTGGAGATCATCTAGTCCAACCCCCCTGCCACAGCAGGTCCACCCAGTGTAGGTTGCACAGGAAAGTGTACAGGTGGGTTTTGAATGTCTCCAGAGAATGAGACTCCACCACCTCTCTGGACAGCCTCTTCCAGGGCTCTTCCACCCTCAAAGGAAAGAAGTTCCTCCTCATGTTGAGATGGAACCTCCTATGTTCAAGTTTGTGCCCGTTCCCTCTTGTCCTGTCCCTGGGCACCACTGAAAAAAGACTGGTCCCATCCTCCTGACACCCACCCTTTAAGTATTTATAAACATTGATCAGATCCCCCCTCAGTCTTCTCTTCTCCAGACTAAAAAGACCCAAGTCCCTCAGTCTTTCCTCGTATGAGGGATACTCCAGTCCCCTCATCATCCTTGTAGCCCTCTGCTGTACCGTCTCCAGCAGCTCCCTGTCCTTCTGGAACTGTGGAGCCCAGAACTGGTCCCAGTGCTCCAGATGTGGCCTCTCCAGGGCAGAGCAGAGGGGGAGGATGACCTCTCTTGACCTACTGGTCACACTCTTCCTGATGCACCCCAGGATGCCATTGGCCTTCTTGGCCACAAGGGCACATTGCTGGCTCATGGTCATCCTATTGTCCACTAGGACTCCTAGGTCTTTCTCCTCAGAGGTGCTATCCACCCCCCTGGATACATGGCATCTTCAAACCTTATTTTTAGCAGCTTATTGTACCAGGCTGAGCCCATGCAGTGGCTTCTATAACTAGAAACAAGAACTAAAGGCAGGATGGTGATATCAGGTCTTGACTTCACTTATTTATTTGCCACTACTGTATCAGGCAACCGTACAATCACCCTTGAAGTTTCCTTAATACAGGGCAGCTCAACGGCATCCCATGCAGTGGCAGCAGGACAATAACCATGCCTTCCACTGTCAGCTTTGTGGTCTGATCAAAGCCGAGCTGTAGGCTGGGCAAAACGACTGTTTACCTGCTTGAAGTGCAGGTGAAGAATGACCTAGGGTGCACACTTTACCTTTTTAAGAGGCAATAACATATTCTCCTAATGATAAAAGGTGATTTATTTGGATATTTTTCATCAGCTGGAAATAAAGTTATTTTTTTACTTAATAGTTACCAGGCTGGGAGAGACCTGTGCATTAGCAAGCTGCTCTTTGCCAAAAAAATACTTCCTACTGAATGCAAAGAACAAACCAGATTAAATTGCACATGTCTATTCAAAATGAATTGCACATCAACAGGGCGTTCCGTGGACGAATGAGATTTAGCTTTAAGTTGGAAAAGGAAATCCGCTCCCTGTATATGGAAGACTTCCTCATCCTGTTCTCCATTTCTCGGTTTAATATCATGGTTTGCGTCAGTCATTTTTTGCTGTTTAGTCCCATTTGCAGGGGCTGGGACTTTGTCTGCATGGGGAGCCCCTCGGACCCGTTAGGGGGACATATGCTCGTGCAAACGGAGGCTCTTTGGCTCATCCTGATGGCAGGAAAGAAGATCTGTGAACAAGCCCACGGCAAAGCTGGTATAAAGTTTGAGATAAACAATGAGATTTAACCACCCCCTGTTTACTCCTAAAGCAAAAAAAAAATTGCCATTTTCTAGATTCTGGTTTTGGCTTTTTTTTTTTTTTCCCCTGTAATCTTTACAAGTGATCTTTCTGTTCTCCCTAAGTGAAAAGATTAAAAAAATACAAGGTTATGTGGGGAGGGGAGGTGAATCACATAGAGCCTTTCATGTATGTTATGCCCCAGGTGTGTAATACAAAATGCTTTGCGGAGCAGGCAGTTCAGATTTGGATTTCAGTGTGAAGGCTGCGTGTGCATACTTTACCGGGGGTTTTAAACTCCCCGTTTCAAAGGAAAATTATTTAAAGCTTGGGAATACAGCAACATGTTAGCCTAAGGTTTAAAGAACTGCCACTCCACATCAGCAGATGGAGATTTGGCCTTTGGTCAAAGACTGACTTGTAAATAACCTATTCTTCTATTATTATTTTTTAAACTGTTTCTGTGACTTTTATGTACATTTCCAGAGGGGATGATCAGTTAGGGTTCCCGTTTTTTAAGAAGCCTCCATCAGGACATTTACTGACAGTGAACACCAGGGTATTTCAGATTTGAGAAGTTGTCTCGAGGCACTGGGTGACCTGATCCCTTAATCCATTTTGGAGGACTGTACTCAGCTAACATGCCATTTATTTTATGTATTCTCCCTGCTAGATTTACTTTTATGTGGGTTTCTTTTGTTCAGATCCCCTGCCTTACTCTGACAGAAGCCAGTGAAGTTTTGATCAGTGCAAAATCAGGACATATTGAATCCTTTCACATTTGAAAAAATAATGTTTCTGCTCAAACCGAGTGTATGATTCTTTCACAGCTGATGTAGAGTATTATGGGACCTTGAGTGAGCAACTCTTCTATCCCATGAATTTGGAGGAACTCAGGTCTACCGGTCCCTCTAAAACACCAGGTTTTTGCAGCCTTCCCCACCACCGACCTTCATAAAGCTTCAGGACCCCACGACCACAACACTTCTTGCTTGTATTTAATACAAGAATAAGTAAATTAATATGAAATCTCAGGAAAAATATTTTCTTAATAATTAGGCAGTAATTTCATATAATAATTTTGCCTGGTGACAAACTTAAGTCCCAGTAGCTGAAGCTACAGTATGCAAGATCTGCTTTATTAAATGCCAATTAAAAGCACTTATAGCAACCTTTCTGTTACTTACGACTGGTGCTATAGAGGGCAACAGAAACACAAGTATCAACAGAAAGCAAGTTAATTTTTAAATATGGTGTTAAAGTAGCTAACTCATTTTATTGCAGTGTTGCTACTCTGCTTTTCCCCTGCAAATCCCGTTGCCATATTTGCCAATGTAAGTGGTATTATTGGGAATTTATGCTGGCATTACTGAGGTGGTATTTGGCCAGAAGTGTGTATAAATCAGGCAATTTACTATAATCTAGTGTAAAGAGAAAGTCTGTGGGTTTGTTCAGCAGCTGTGTGAGTTCCAGAGGCTGCGCCGAGAACAGTCTTATCAGCATTCAGCATCAGTAGGAAGTAAAAAACACCAACCTGTGAGAAAGCGATGGGTGCTCTGAAAGGGACAAAAGGGATTTCTTAAGCGAGCAAAGGATTTTCTGGGTTTTTTCTGCCACTCTCCCTTTCTCACTTGTAACCTGGATCCCCCTCCCAATACACCAAAAGGTTGCCTGTACCACTGTATGCTCTCGCTAATTTTGGCAGAGGCTGTACACCCAGAGAAAGTGGAGGTTAGACCTCCACAAGAGATAATTGGCATGAAGGGCTCGTTACCTGGATCAGGCAGCTGTTGCCCACCGTGGGTTCCTCGGCCATGGCTGTTTCAGCCAGTAGATACTGCTCTGGAAGGAGCCAACCTGCATGGCCATGTGCTTTGCCTATATGTCATCCAGCAAAAACATAGACAGGCAAAAAAAGTGCGCTGATGACAACAAACAAAATTGGCCCGGTTGCTGTGGGAAGCCCCCAGAGCAACCATGGTAGTTATATGCTCATATGAAAGAAGCAGATGGATAGGCATCACGGGCTTCATCAAAAAGCTTTACTCTTGTGGTGGATACACAGTGAAGGCTATTAAAGTTAAGCATTTCCAGGTGGGATGTTTATATACGTGGTATGAATCTCTCCCATTGTCTTCTAGACTCCTCTTAGTCTTTTGCAAGCTGCAGAGGCTCATATAAAATTTGAAATTAGACCATCATTTCCTATGGCTGTGCTACATTCAACAAAGGTTGACGAATTAAAGTTCCAAGTGATTCTAATCTGTCCTAATTAGTTCCTCTGTGTATGGATATGTCTGGTCTGGCACATGGGAGAGCACTGAGGACCTTCATTGTGAACATGCTTCTGCAGTAATCCTTGCCTACAAGCAAGCTGGTAAATCACATCTTGAGATACTGCCTGAACAACTGTGCCAAAACTGCCCATGCTTTGGAAAAAAACAGAACAGTTATTGTTCATGGAAGGTCTCATCTTCGGTAGCTCTGATGGCTGAGGTCAGCCAAGTAGGCATGGAAGAGTTGTCAGCAGTCCAACTTTACCCAACTTTGTACTAGTGCAGTCCTGGCTTTCTCTTGAATTGCATTTAAATATTAGCTTGGTTGCAGGGAGAAAGCCCCTTGCCTTCTTCTCACACCATTCTCTGTGAAAATGGTGCTAGAGAAGGCCGTTGCTTCTGGGATGTTTCTGCGTTGAGTTACTCAGACTTTGGTGACTGATTTCCCATTGTGGCCAAACAGCCACCGCAGATTTGAGTGAATATGGCTCCAGCAGTTGGTTTGGTCCCGGTTACTAGGGTATTCACATGATACATGGTCCTTTGTAGAGGTATGCTCATACAGTCATTTGTATTCATTCTGAAGTAAGAAGGTGTTACTACTCCTACCTTCTGGATGGAGAAATGAAACGCAGAAGAGCTAAGGGATTTGCCCCAGGATAATCACAGAGGTTGTAACTGTTCCAGGAACTGAATCCAAGGAATACTTTAATGTCATAATCACTGGTCTATCCTAACCTAGCCAGGTTAAGGCTGGAAGCTTGATCTGAATGCAGCACAAACTGGCAAAAATTCAATATATCACTTTAATTCACTAGTGCAGCTTCTGGTTTATTATCTCCAAAAATCGTTCTCACTGAAGAAGCCCTTATGTTTTATGATATCCTTTGTATATTAATACATCTATATTAAAACGCTCATCTATCTCAATGTATAGTTATTGCGTAATTCTTAAATAGCACTTTCTTCATCAAGTATGCATTATGTCCTCAACGATGGAATGAAATTACATAATTCTGCAATACAGAATGAGTATGAAAGCAACAATGTGATCAAATAACAGCACAATGCCGAGTGCTGTTAGCACAGTGCACTAGACCTGCGATCAGGGTAATATCCATGTGCTTGAGTACGTCAAAGTTAACTCGAATGGGGAGTTGGTCACATTTTAATGACAGCGTGAAGCACACAGTTGGTCAGCTCTTCTTGCAGAGGGAGCAAGACAATGTAGGACCCTAAAGCATGTCATAGAATCGTAGAATCATAAAATCATAGAATCAGAATTATAGAATGGTTTGGGTTGGAAGGGACCTTAAAGACCATCGAGTTCCACCCCCTGCCCTGGGCAGGGGCACCTCCCACCAGAGCAGGTTGCTCCAAGCCCCCTCCAACCTGGCCTTGAACCCCTCCAGGGATGGGGCAGCCACAGCTTCTCTGGGCAACCTGAGCCAGGGTTTCATGGCCCTCACAGCAAAGAATTGTTTCCTAATATCTAACCTAAATCTCCCCCCTTTCAGTTTAAAACCATTACCCCTCATCCTGTCACTCCACTCCCTCATAAAGAGTCCCTCCCCACCTCTCCTGTACGCTCCTTTTAGGTACTGGAAGGCTGCCACATCCACAAAAATGACCAGGGAAGAAAAGATCCCAAGTTTTGCAACTGAAAATATGATCAAGAGCAACGTTCTAGATGCCACAGAGAACTGGGCTTGACAAAGAACATGGTGAAATATTCCCTCTAGCTTTTGAACGACAGTCCACTTTCTTAGACTCTAGAGCCTACTAGTTTTGTAGGTCTTGTCCAATGCTTTCACCCAACAAGTACAGCACAAATATTACAGTAAGCTTCTTCCTTCTACCATGGGTTATCGCACCTGTAAGAGCATTGCAGGAGGAAGTGTGGCTCCTCCTCATCCTAGCTCAGCCGTTGCTTATGTTGGGTCCCGGTGACGGACACTGATGGTGCAAAGAAACAGTCACTCGGTAGTGTTCATCCTCTCTGTGCTGTTACAAGAGTCAGCTGGAGAGTGTATCAAAAGTCATATTATCGAACCTGGAAAAGAAGATATAGATGACTTATTTTCATGTCTGTGTGAATCTATTTCCTCTTTCTTGTCAGGCAAGTAGCTGTAGCGGTTTGGAAAGAGAAAAAGCTCTTCTTGAATATACAATAGCCCTGGAAAAGCCCTCTGAGACTAAATTATAGAAGCAACTAAATATTAATTTGATGTTGAGAAATTTAAGCCAACTTTTGAAGATGTGGTGTATACTGCAGCAGCTGTTTCACTGTTGCAGCCACATACAACAGGGCCATTAATAAATTTGCTGAAGCCCAGAGAGAAAAATAAATATAATATGGCAGGAGTTCCAGGCCTTGCGTTGTGCATGCTTTCTTAAAGTGTGGGTTAGCTCATGTCTGCCCGCGAGAGCGCATGTAGAAATACCTTCATTAATAGAGGCTGGTGTAAGGCTTGAATGCAAAGCTTAATAGCCTTTCTGAAATGTTTGGTATCTTTAATTATACCTCTGACTCTTCCAGATATGCATATAAATGTCTAATCCCTTTCAAATCCTATTACTTTCTTGTCCTCCAAGAGCCTCTGTGATAAGGAGTTTCACAGTTTTTATATATCTTGTGTGTAAGACTTTTTTTTTTAATTTATCATTCTTGATTTTTTTCCCACCTTTTGGCTTTACTTAATGCCCCCTCACACTTTCCTGATGATCTTTCTAGAGTGAAAATGCATGCATTTGCATGCTCCAGAGCATTTATTGTTAGATGTTTGCACAGTGTCTCTTCTCATGCCTCTCCTGTCTAAGGTAAAGAGTCCCGACCATTTTCATACTTCAAAACAAGATTTCTTTCCAAGTTGCCATGTAATTCTGAATATCCTTTTTAGGATCAGCTGAACATGGCCATACCTACTTCCCACATCAAAAAGGTGAAGGAATTTAATAACAAATGAACTCCCAAGGAGCAGCTGGCACAAAGTATGTGAACCCAGCGGATAAAACCAATTCACCTTTGAAAAATTCATTTATTTGCCTTAGCTCAGGCACCTGCAATGCCCAGATAGTTTTTACTTAGGGACTGCAGCATTAGACAGCCAGAACACCCCCACCAGGAGTGAAATTGATGCTTCCAGTAGGTCAGTTGGAGCTTCCCTACATAGCCCCTGTGCAGTCTGGATTTCAAACAGCTTCAACTAGGAGTAAATCCAAATATTCTGATTTTTAAGATGATATTACAATAGACCTGATAAGACAGGGCAATTAGGTCCGACCAGAGGCACCACAGGACCCAATAAGCTAGCGATATTGCCCCACTCTCTTCCTTCATGATTGCCATTGATATTACTGTGGAGTTAAGTTGTTGCCTTGTTATTTCCAGTCAATCATGTCTCTCTCTTTATTCATAATACGCTGCAGGCAAACCTTTCAAGACTGTCCAGGCATTCTGTTTTTATAGCGTCAGGTTCTACATTATCAGAGTTGGCAAGTGAAACCACATGTAATAATAATAATATTGTCTTCTACGAGGAGGTGGGGACTGTGATGTTGTTTGAGAATAATAATTTTTCACCATATGTGTAACTAATCAGAAGCTAATGTGACAAAACGTTGTATCCCTGAAGAGAAACACAGATAACAATGAGAAGGTCATAGTTCTCTCTTTATTCAAAGAGTCACTCAGAAATTTTGACCTCTTACATTCATACTAGTCTGTTTTATCTAATTCAATATTTCCTTCTGTGAGGTTATGATCTAATGTATGAAACTGAATATCATAATACACTGGACAAAGATTCCTCGATCGGATAGATTTTTCTATTATTTCTGAATGACTTTGGAATTTGATTCTTAAGCTCTGATCTGTTTCTGAAATTTGGTACAATTTATGAAGTTGCCATGAATTCAAAGTTCTAGTTACCACATTCTGCCAATAAACAATTGTATTATGAAGTATTAGTTAAGTTTCAAACACCTACAAAATACATTAGTCCCCGACTACGACTATTTTTTACAAGGAGGTAGCAGGTTTGCATATAAAATGCTAAAATTAAAAATATGATCAAGTACACTGGTGTTTATATCACTTTAAACTTTTGGATTCGTGTGTGACTGAATTGGACATTCCTCCTTTTTATGTTGTATTGAATTGTACTTTAAATTACAGAATTAAATGCTCAAAGCAGAAACCTTGTCAGTTGCAATGTCACTGAATCAAATGCTGTAAAGATGAAGTAGCCCTGCTGTTATTTCTGTCAAAGCCTTCTGGCTATACTTCACATTTGGTGCCTTTATTTGTTCCTCTATTTCTATTTTGCTAAATAAAATGTTGAAGCAACAGCAAACACTGTGAAACACAGACTGTAAATATAAAGCGGTGAACTCAGGCCGAGGTTGAACATATGAAACAAACGCCGCATGATTTGGAATTCTCCCCAATTTAGCAAATAAAAGTAGTAATAATTTCCAAAGGAATACATGAACATGTATATCAAAGCTGAACTAGTGGTGTTTTGGCATGTGAGCTATAAAATTGTTATAAAGCAAGGTAATGGAGTCTCAAACTCACATCCCATACCCAAGAGCCTCACAGGAGCTACAGGATGATTTTTTTGAGCACTTTCTGGTCTTTCATAGGTCCCTGAGTCTTTTTACCTCCCAGAAACACAATTGTGAGTCGTTTATATTTCTGCTTAATGTTATTCTGAATATACACAGAGGCAGTACTACTCAGAATGAGAGAATATCTTAAGATATTATGTTGCTGCTGCATTATATTTTTCTTAGGTTACTAAGTGCTCTTTTAGAAAATGTTCTAAATAATTATGCTTCATTTTGCAAAATAAAAATAGCGTCTTGCATTCAGTTGCTATGATTTCTTTCAAGAGAAGAAGCTGTTACGTAGTAGTCAGTGAACAAAGAGCTTTGTGGATGAGCTGATTTACTCTCTTACTTCATTTTTAAGATGTGCTTCTACCAGCCCTGGACTGAAATTTTAAAAAACACTGGTCTGGTTATGCCCAAATTTCACTGAAAAATGACCTGAAATTGTACACCAAAATAATCCCGCACACCGTGGGATGCCTCTTCTTGGAGGTTCTTGTGTTTTGTAGGGTTTGGCCCTGAAACACTCTTTTCCTGGCAAATTTGCCATGGTCTCATAGGGTAGATTTAAGGGGGTCTGGCTGCCACTAAACTGTGAATTCTGCAAAAAACTGAGTTGCACGAGTTTCCCGTAGCGTAGTGCAATGCATAGTACATATCCTATAAATTAATTTAATTGTGTGTCTTATCTGTATGTCCCACGACTCTCCGGTGGCCAGTCTTTTACACTATCCTCCTGTGAAGTCCAAAAAAAACTTCCCTGATTCTCAGTGGTCTGCCTGGAGCTGTCGAGGAAGAATGCCTTGCTAATTAAATGGTCCCTTGAGCAATTTCACCATCGCTAACAAGTCAGGACTCTATTTCAGTTATGGCTCCTGCTTGGTAGTGCTGGAATTTTCTCTGAGGAAAGCAGGATTGGATACCTAAACCATGCTCCTCACATGGCTTCCAACAGGTAGGCTTCAAAAAAAGGTGAAACTTTAGTCTCCAAAATTATTGTTCTAATTCGAGGTGGTATTTTTTTGAATAAATTAGGGGCAAAGCTTGCAGCTTGATAACTTCAGTACTTCATCTTGGGTGATGGAAGCCTTTAATATTAAAGAACATGGTTTCCAAAAGGAGAATTTATCCTTATTTTATACCATGCAGTGTGCAAAGAGAATCATTTGGCTACCAGGAAAAATTCACCTCTATAAACTAGGTGGAACTTGTTTTTTCCCAAATCCTTATTTATGCTAGACTTTTGAGGATTACTCATTAAGATGCGTGCTTCCTTTGGAAACACAAGAGTTTTATTTGTCATTGAGCATCACCTCTCCAAGAATCCATTGAGGGAATTTTTCCCTGGACGGGCTGAAATACAGAACAAGGCACTCAAAAGCTGCAGCAGCACTTCTAAACCCGACCTATTCTTGTTTTCTCGGCGCTAACACAAAGTTGTGCTCGGGAAGATCTAAAACAAAGGGATAGCTTAAAAATATTCTCAAGCAGGAGAGATGGAACTGAATGCACTTAAAAAGAAATGAATCACAGAGCAAAACTCCTGCCTACATTTCTCAGCCTAGGAAAGTTACTGTGATTCAATTCCTATTCTACAAGCTGGCTCAGCTCTGACCTTGACCCCTTTATCTGAAGCTTTAAGAAGTGAATGCATCTAGAGTGGATGTGGTTTTCTGCTGGCCTGGTAAATTAGACATAACCCCCCAAAATATATGCAGGCACATATTTAGATAGATGCAGAAACAGACAGATGGCTGTAACTTAGCCTATGATCAAAAAGCAGAAAAGAAACAGTCTCAAAAAAAAAAAAAAAATCATTTTATTTTTTAACAATTTCTTCTCCACTATTTTTTCTAGCCAATTCTTATTCTATATATTCCACAATCTTCAAATATGATTACAATTTATTAATAATTAATTGATTCTTAATTCCTTTGCTTCTTCTGGCATTCGTAATATCCTGAACAATAATGATATAATCGTGGCCTGGAAGCAAAGAAGACAATCTCTAATTAAAAAATGTTTTATTTTAAATTTTTGAGGCTGTCATTTCTTCAAATGAGAGATCTTTGCTCATTGCTTAAGACACTCCGTGGTAGCATGCGTTATTTTTAATCAAGATATCCCTTTATAGTTGCATGACAATCTTCCGGCTCTTATGCCGTGAAAAAGGACCATAACATCAGCATTTAGTGGCTGCGCTTTGTCTTCATTTATACGTTTCACCTTTAAATATTTACTTGACAGCCTACTTGAATTCAAATATACCTGCAGTTGGGGAAAATAAAGTGTGCCGTATAACTCAAGCCAGCCATGATTTGTGGAAAATTTACATGAGCAGATTGACATAATTTATGTTCCAAGTTTAACCCGGAGTCAAGAAACAGCAGGTATGAGTCACCCACTATTTGCCTGCGTGTGGTAATGCTCAGTGCAGAAGACATGATCCCAGAAGGAGTTTTCTCTTTTGATGTTGCTTTCTGACCTCGTGGAGTGTGTGAAACTAAATCCTTTATAAAATACGGCGAATCTATAAAGACTTCTGAGTGTATTTTATATGTGTCCAGTTGGTGTTTGACAAGCAGACTATATTTCCCTCCCTGTTTAAAAACTGCTGAAAGAGCTTACACAACGGAGACTCCGTTGGAGGGGAGCACATCACCCTGTCAAGGTCTGAGTGTATATATTAAGAAAGAAGGCAGCTTTCTGGCAAAAAAAGTCCCTGTTCTTCACCGGTTAGTTCTGTTAACTTTTAAGGGGACACCCCTTAAAAGGGCAGTGTTCGCAAGGGGCAAACACCATGCGCAGCAAGGGATGGAACTACCATAGGCACTCCCTTCTGAGTCGACCCTTCTCCAAGAGACACAAGCATTATTTGGGATGTGAGGACTTCCAAAACCATCTCTCCTTGTGCCTGGTTGCTGCACGTGTTCCCATCAATGGTCATAGCAGCAAGCATTTAAAGAGGAGACGGGCAACTTTCAACCTGAATTGTTAATTAATATCCACATTGTAGATACTTTTAGCAATTTTTTTGTTGTCTTTCCTTCATTTTTCCTCCCCTTGAAACAGCTGACAGAGAAGTCAGTGATGACAACCAATGCCAGGCAAGATTTTTTTTTTTACCTCAATTGTGGTGCACTTTTAATTATTATTTCTACGTTGAGGAGTGTCGAACACACAATCTGGTGTCAAACTTGCAGGAGTATTTTTGAGAGGCTCTAAGGCTTTGGAAAAGAGATGCCTAAATATGAATTTAGGTGGCTATTTTCGACATCCAATTTTGGGAAGCGGTGGCGGGCAGCAGGGTACGTATTCTCCTCGCAGTGCACAAGCTCAGCCAGCTCAAGGAGCAGAGGAGATGGGGATTACTAAAGTGCATAAGGAATCAGAGGAGGAAGATTATTCATATGCCTATAGACTTGTAATAAGTAAGTACAGCCTGTTCCTGTTTAAAAAGAAGAATCAGATCATCTTTTTCTTCTTTTTTTTTTTTTTTTTTTTCTTTTCCCCTGGATGTGTTTGTGAAACTCATAATGTGGGTAATGTCACTGCCGACACAATGCCGGCATCACTCTTTTGTGAGTTCTTCAGACCCAGAGGCACATTAGCATTTCGGTATGTTGCATTCAGATTAGATCTGCAGAATTATTCCTTATTACAGTGCACCAACTAAAGTATCGCCTTGGAGTTTTGAATCCTCCGAACTCGCGGGCTGTTGGCACACCCTGACCGTTTGCTGCTCTGACTTTCATTTTCCACCCCGGGCTGCGCTCACTTAAGTGCTGCCAAGGCTCTTCAAAGCGCTTTGAATGAAACTCTTCATAAAACAAACAAAAAAAAAAAAAAAAAACCACATCCATTACCGGCAGCCACCAAACGCCGCGAGCTTGACAAATGGCCAACCTGGAAACCTGGAGGAGGTTCACCAGGCTGGAGAACGGCTCTCACGAAGGTGCTTGTTTACTTTAGCAACATCCCTACGCACTGCGGCATCACCCCCTTTGGAAGCCCGGGATCAACCTGGCTGCTAATTAAAGTGCTGCACCGACCCTGCGTGTGTTTTAGGAGGGATCTGTAAATCCTGGGGCTGTCAGCCCGCTGGAGATCTGAATTCATTATTATAACGAACGCTTCAAGTTGCGTTGCCTTGAGTCGGCCGCCTCGGCCCATCCGAGAGGCTCCGGCTTAGAGGCACTTGCCACGGAAAGGATCAGCAGCCGATGCTCTTATCGCAGCGTCCCCCAGCAGTAGTCACCCACCACAGCCCCTCCACTGCGAAACTGAAGGGAGGAGGGCTGCGATAGGCAAGTCAGAATAAATTTTATAGCGTATTCAAAGCTGAAATTACAAACCCTGGCATACATATGCAGAACCGTTAAGATATTGACTAAGTAGATTAGTATTGGAAAGCGCCTTAATAAAAGAAATCTTCGGCAACTTATGTCGAGATGCTGCAGACACCCACAGGGGTTAAAAACTTTTTTAAATTATTATTTAATAAGAAGACGGTGGCCTTTCCGAAGCAAGTGCTGCCTCCTCACAAGACACACGGCTTCACACATTCAGCCTTCACAATAACGCTGGCCTTTCCCTGCACAAGTTTGTGTTAGAAACAGCTGGAATCGGGCGGTTTTTAGCAGTGATGGCCACTGGTCTCCACCGCTGATGATGTTAAGGTTTGCTGATGTCAACTGATGCTGGTGTTCCAGTCTGGGTTTCATGATGCTGCACTCTTGGCTCTAGAGCTGCAGTTGGTTTTCTGTTCCTGAAGCCTGGAGGTGTTGGAGGCATCCCACCTTTCAACCACCTCCAGGTTTGCATCATTACCTGGCTGGAATTGGGTGGGTTTTAGCAGTGGGACTAACTAGATGGTCACTGGTCTCCACTGCGTTTGCAAACACACGTTTCTCTGTCTGTACCAGGCTGTGCATGGGGTTACCATCTTCCCTCTTGCTCATTTAAACCCAGGTGCTTCTCTGATTCCTCTTGCGGCACCAGTACCTCACTCAGCTTGCACTAAATGGAAGTGTGTGTTCAAGGCCAGGTTGGAGGGGGCTTTGAGCAACCTGGTCTGGTGGGAGGTGTCTCTGCCCTGGGCAGGGGGGTTGGAGCTCAATGATCTTTAAGGTCCCTTCCAACCCAAACCATTCTATGATTCTGATTCTAAATATTGCCATAAGACCATTTTAACCACTGGCCCGGCAGAAATGAGGCAGCCAAGTTTGGTCTTTGGGTAGGTAAAGGTAAAAAAAAAAAACGATGTAAACCTGAAGATGGTAGACTAGTGGGACACCTCTCATGCCTTTATGTTTCGGGAGGAGAAAACCAGTTGCAGCTCCAGAGCCAAGACTGCAGCCCCGGGAAACCCAAACCTGAACATCAGCAGCAGTTAGGACCAGGGGAAGTCAAGGCAATTTCAAATTTACAGTTTAAAATTTAAATTTACTGTTTAAATTTAATGCACGTTTCTATCTCCCTGGTCTGCCATTGTGCAAAACCAAACTGCAGCTGGCTGAAGCCGAATAAAGAGCCAGGTCCCCCCATGCTGCATGCACAGCGCGAGCCTCCTTGAAGGTGGTAGGACTAATGGAGTGCGTAAGGTGAACAGAATGTAGCGCAAATATTTTGCTTCGCGTTACTTGCAAATACCATGTCATGAAAGGGGAATTTCACACCTCACTTATTAATATTGTAGCCAAGAAATAAGAAATACATTTGCCTTCGGCAGACTCAGTTTTCCCAATTGCTGGTTCAGCTGAATCTCCCCTAGAACAATATTTATGTAGGCCCTACAGATGAAGAAATGTCTTATCCAGTCCGGATGTATGAATTTCAAGATGCCTTTAATACCCAAATCAAGCTGTGTGTCTTCACAAAGAAAACTATACTATTTATGATGGCATATATGTGGAATTTAAGGAACCTAGAGATTTGTATGAGGAAGTGAAATGTTGGTAACACCTCTTTTAGTCCTTGAAAGACGGATTGTATGCACAACAGATGTCTTTTCTGTGAAACATTGTTCAAAGGGGCATTGTACTACTGGCCCCCATTTGGTTGCCTCTAGCCATCACCCTAGAGGGCTGAGAAGCACCTCAAGCATGTATACGCCAGTGGTAGATAAGGATTAATGAAGCCAAACCTTCCCTCTGCCACGTGCAAAAAATAAGTGGGTTTATCATGTTATTTTAACAGGAAATTATCAATTACATTTGGGTTTGGGGCGTGCTAGGTAAGACACTGGCACCTCCACACTCTCACATTTTCTTCCATACATTTTTTTTTTTTCAAGATGTCACAAAAAATGATGTGTGTGTCAGAAAATGGTTTTATCCTCATCCCCCAGAGATAAAAGAATTAAACCTTCCTTTAAGCACCAATGAAATATGAAAGTGTAGGAAGAGAGATCCATTTGCTAAGAGTATATTTTCCATGTCAAAAGTTGTGTTAAAAAAATGTATGTATGTATATATTCAGCCCCACAAACCTTTGCAGATTTTTGTTACCCTGCAGTACATTGAAATATTAACAGAAATTGCCTCTGTCATTATTTCCTGTAAAAAGTGCTGCAAGGATGCTCGTTCTCCTGGTATTTTAGTGAACAACAGAAAATTCTCCTCCTGGAAAGGAAAACTATTCTGTTTAGTTCTGTTAGCATCCTAAGGGAATCATGCATGATAATATTTATTTCCTCTGGGAGACTTTTCAGATGCAAAAGGCCGGGGCTTGGCCACTGGGCAGTGATAGAGGGGCAGAGACTAGTCCAAGCACCGTGTTTTGTGCCACTTGCTAGAGTAAAAGCGTATTATTTTTTTTTTGCCTGTAGAGCAGCTATTACACAGTGTAGAGAGCATAGAGACATACAAAGCTCTCCAGTTTACTTCCTGACACTCCTCCCTTCCATTTCAGCCTTTTTCAAATTGTTTGGATGAAAACCTATTTTATCCTGCTTGCAATTTTTGCAATTTTCAGTACTTGACAAGGGGCACTAGAGAATGAAATCCTACCAGTTTCATCTACAGATCAGGTACAATATTATAAGCTTCCTCATAATATTTTAATATTGACCTGGAACACATATTTCCAGGCAAGATTTTTCTGCCCTTAATACCTAAATGATTTCATCTCTTTTTGAACCTTTATGTAAAAATGTGAGGGTTTTAAAGTACTTTGCTGATTCCCTGAATGCAGATCCCTGGAACCAGTAGCATTCGGCAGCTTTTCCTGGTAAGTGGCAATTTCCAGCACTGAACAATTTGTGATATAATTCCGAGCTGAAAGCAACCTCTACTGCCTGAGTCAACATAAAAATTTGACTGATAACACTTATTAAAAGGTAGATTGTCTGGGACTTAATTATATAATGTCTGTCTTTCCTCTTCCTGTTTGCTGTCAATTGTAATATGCTGAATTGTAAGGTTAGTGGTTTTTTTTTTTAAGTCCACTTTGAGGCTTTTGTAGTTTTTCTCATATTTATGCTGGTCTTTTCCCTTAATTATCTGTAAATTATTATTCTTGGCGAGGCTGCACTTTTCCATGGTGAACTGTTTACCTTCCAAACAGGCTTTGCTTCCTCCTTATCTGTGCTGGCTCGTTGATACTTCCTACTCCAGCAGCTCTTTTCCTCCCCGCACATTGTGCATGAACCTTCTCCTCCTCGCCAGCCATATCCTCACCTTCACAGCTCACTTCTCCCTCTCTTTCTCTCTCTTTTTTTTTTTTTTTTTTTTTTCTGAATAACAAGCCATTTCCTCTCTCATTTCCTCCCACAGAAGATGTTTTTGGTCCCGTTCCCAAAAAATCTCTGGCATTGAATAATGCCCGTTCCTCTCTTTCCAGTGGGCAGGCTTCCAGATGTGTCTCATCTGGCCGACAATTTGGGGGCAGGTCTGGCTCAATAAATCACGTTCACTGCTCAGTTGGCATTCCTGGCATCCCTGGGCAAGGCGGGGACGGGGCTGGTGATGCCCGTCCCGTCCCCCCCACAGTGACAGGCTCTCCGGTTCACGTTTTCAAAATCAATTGCAAGAAGTCTGTTGTGGTATAATATGAAACCAGGGCTTCCTTTTATTTATTGCGAGTGAAAAGGCTATTAAACTGGGAAGGCAAGTGCTGAGTCAGCTGTATTTACACAGCTAAAATACATTTCTCAATTTATTGAATGGTAAATGTATTATCCAATTACCTTCATATCCTTAACAAAGTTATAGGTGGCTTGGAAATAAGTTCAATAATTCTGGGTAAAACCAAGAAAGATCTCTGAAGTGGAGGATTCCTCATAGATAGAGCTAAAGGAGATTGTCTTTGAAATCGTATAGCTTTGAAAGAAATTGTGTTTACTCTGCTTCATATTGTTTTAAGCAGTTGTATTTTGGTTTTCATTTAAGTGGCCAAAATGAGTTAGTATTTCCTAGAAAGGAATTGAAGAAAGCACTGTTTTTCTGAATTATAGTTTTGAATTTTTGCTTAAATGGTCATCTCGCAGAAAGTAATTAGCTTTTTACTCTGTTGATTTAAATCTGTTGCTATACTTAATAATACTAATCAACAGTAACTAGGTAAATAAGCAAATAAATAAAGCAAGGATCTCACACAGCCTAAAACGCACCTTTAACTTGACTGAAATGTTACACTTACAGCGTTAAGCTGTTTTGATCTTTACCTTCAGGGTGCCGACAACTGAAGACCTGAGTGTATGAATAAATTATCACCAGGTAGACTTTCTTGTGAACTTCCAGTACAGCAACAACTCCATCGCAACTACGTCTGCACGTGCTCAGAATAAAATACAGGGTGATTTGAGTTGGTTCTTCCCCAGAAAAAAAAGGGAACCCTTCACCCGCGCCGTTTACTGTTGGGTAAAGCTGGAGATCCAGTGGGAAAGAGCAGCAGCAAGGGCAAGAGGTGCTGGTGTGGAACACTGTGTCCCTAAACTTACTAAAGCGTTTCTGAGCAATAACGCAGTTTGAATGGTACCAAGAGTTTGTGAAGAAATGTATTGGTAAAAGCATAAGTTCATGAGGAGTTTGAACCAGCTTCAACTATGCCAAAAGACAGGGGGTTTTCATGAGGAGAGCTGTACTTCCATCATATGGCCGGTGGGCTCTACCCTCCAAGTCGTTAGGCACTGAATTAATTAACATTTCCTGGAATGAGACTTGGTCCCCAAACACCTTCAGAAGATGGCTGCTTTAACTGAAACAACAGTTTTCAGACATCCCAATTAACGAAAGACCTAAGGTTAACGCTCATTTATCAAATCTTACAATGTTTGAGTCTGGGTTGCAAGCAGCTCATTTCAATAGATAATGGAGAGTTACGGAGGCTGGTCAGGAGGCCAGTTTTGATCCAAGGCTAACTCAGACGAGTTGCACCCTTGTAAAACCAGGAGAGCAGCAAGGTGCATCAGAGTCAGAGCCCGTATTTCCATCACACATTATTTTTATTGAAAGAAGGGAAATGGCAGATCAAACCTCCCAAGGAGGGTAGGGGAGAACTTTGTAGAGTAGGGTTGATGGTTGAACTCGATGATCCCAATGGTCTTTTCCAACCTGAACAATTCTATGATTCTATGATCCTATGAAAACAATGTGAGTTCTGATGAGCAATGAGTTCACGTTTCGCTACCTGTTTTCTCACAAACAACACGGATTACCTTATGCAGGTTCTTTTTTCTCCCCCCCCACAGTTTTGACAGTATTCTTCCCATGCACAAATCTTAGAACCAGCCTGAGAACCTTGAAACTCTCTCTATGGACAAACTCGCTCTAGAGGTGGTTCAGATTTGGGCCTATCTTTCTTCCTAAATGAAGCATCCTACACTTTGCCAGGTGTAATGGCAAACAAATAAATTAAGCAGAATTTCAGCAGGTTTGTGCAGGCTAGCTGATATATTCCTCCTGGCTCTGGGTTTAAATCTTGAACTAGGAAATATCTCTGGTACCATTAGTAAAAACATTAGGAGCATTTTTCCATCATTTTTCTGGCTTGAGAATTGCACTTAGGACCCTTTATACCTGGATCTCCCATCACTTTTCTAACTCTTCCCGAAGACTGAGGCGTGCAGTCTTCAAGATATTCATGTAGCTTTAGTGAAGGAGTTGGGTTCACAAAGACTGCAAAATCACTCTACTGGTGCCTACTGTGTCCCATTATTTCTAGGTGGGTTTTGCTCTCTTTTCTTTTTGTTCATAGGCAGCATTAGGTAAAACAAATTATTTAGCATTGCAGGTAATAGAATGACTTTTAAGCAGCGCCTTCACTTTCAAAACATGGATTTTTTGGATGCTCAGTTTGTTACCTCAGCATATTTAGGAGGATCTAAGCTAACTACCTAAACTACAGAGTCAGAGGCAGTGATTTGCTTATATTTGTAAAAAAAATTCCTGACTATCAGCATTATTTCCCATAGGACTAGTTAAAATGAGACAACTTCTGTGAAGTTATTTTCCACCTCTGCTTTCTGATTTCACACAGGTCTAGTGTTCTCGTTGCTGTACTCAGCTCTCTGAAAAACGTTGTCCTTGCTTTTGTTTTACATTTCCTAGGGCTGGATGCACTCACTGGCCTTTACCTACAGCTGAAGGAGAACATTTTTGACTCATCAACTGTTTAAATGTGTATTTCTTCTGTAAAATGTGACGTATCATCATCCTTTCTCCTGTGACTCTTCCCCCTTTTCCCCCTGTGCATTGAATCATAGAATCATAGAATGGTTAGAGTTGGAAGGGACCTTAAAGACCATCCAGTGCCACCCCCTGCCCTGGGCAGGGACACCTCCCACCAGACCAGGTTGCTCCAAGCCCTTGAACCCCTCCAGGGATGGGGCAGCCACAACTTCTCTGGATACCCTCTCCTTTAAAGACTGTCAGATTCTATGAGCTGTTGGTTAGAAGAGGAAAGAGGGAAGGAGAGACCTTATCCAAAATCTGTGAACAGCAAGTTATTTAAAGCTCCTTCTGCCATTTCATGCCTATTCTTTTGCATGGGGCACCACATACTCTTTGAGTCTACTCTTGCTGTCTGCTTTCTCCAAATTACACACCATGTCATTATTTCCCACCGCTTACTCTTTGCCCCCAAAACGTCCTTACACCTGCCTCCTTGTGCAGATTCAAGTCTCAATGGATTTACAAACTGGACCATGTAAGAGGTTTTAAAGGACTGTACCAACTCAAGATGTGTGCCATTCCTTCTCCAACAGCAGCCAGACTCCTACAGAGTCTACCAGAGTATGGAGGGGCATCTTTCACCGCCTACACACAGGATCTGGCCTCCAGAATCAGCTGGGCGACTCCAAGACCAGTGTATTTCAACCTTTAATAGGCAATACCAACTCAATCCCCAGCAAATTTATCAAGTTCCTTGCTGCTTTCTATTATACCTTTGGACTTCACAACACTCTGTGGCAATGAGTTCCTCAATTTTGTGGTAAAGATAAATAATGTATAATTCAGATGCTTGAGTGGTTTCACTTTAACTAATAGTTTAACTATTCTTCCTTTCTCCTCCCACACATACAATTCAAAAACTTTTACAGTAAGATTTTTACAAACATAATTCCAAAGCATTATCACCACCCTTTTATGTGTCATCAAAACAAATCTTTTTTTGATCCCCTGTGATGTACAAATTACATGAGAAAAACATTTCTTTGTGTGAAATGTTGTAGGAAAAAAAAATATTTTAAAACTTTATTGAGCAATTTAAAAAAGGAAAATCCAAAGACAATAACATAATGTTTTGGAGGACACATCTGTTTTCCTGTGCTCTGATTCAAGTGCCTGATTCAGATGTTATTATCCCCATGACAGAGAGAAGGTGTAACAGTGGTTGTCGGGAAATACCTGGCTGTGTGGCAGTCCCTCACACTTCGAGCAGTTCCCCAGGTAAGATCCAAGTTCCCGTGATGCCAACACAAACCAACAGCTTCCAAGTGTTCGTCTAAAAATTAAAGGTTTGTGTAGGAGCCAGCGATGCATAGAAAACAATGAAACAGTAAGTAATTCCTATTGTTACATTACTAACTCTGGTATCTGCCACACCTCCTGCTTCTCAATAAAGGGGAATAAATCCATTATACATAAATTCTCTGAAAAGGACAGAAAAGAAGAACGCTGCCCACTGACACTAAGGATGGATGAGAACAGAAGATAGATGAAATTGTCTGCTCAGGCCTTGATAGTGCCAAGACAGCCAAAGTGGCACGAAGTCTCAAAAATAGACAATTTACCTTGACGGTAGTTTCTACAAAATTCTAGGCTGTTTCTACATGACTCTGGGTTTAAGTCATGTCCTATAACATGCCAATTTTATTGGCTTTTAGGCATTTTTATTTAATGTTATTGTAGACATTCTTACGTTTAAAATTTTCTTCCTTTTTTGATCTGTTGGCACTGAACTGTAAGCAGTTTTGCATAAGGATGGGAATTTCTCTGTTTGCTGTAAGTTTTCTGCATTGCAGTTTCGCTGACAGGCTGCTTCTTTACCTTAAGGGATTGGCTGCCTCTAGACCATTTATTCACATATACATGTTTGTACTTTCTGTTCTGGAGTCCACATCCTCTGTGTCTGGTTCTTTATGCTTCATAAAGTCAGTGAGAGTTTTGCCACTGACTCCAGGGGGGAACATGATCAATCACAGAATTATGGAATCACAGAATCATGTTACACCAGGTTGGAAGGGACCTCAAGGATCATTTGGTCCAACCTCTCTTGGCAAAAGCACTGTCTAGACAAGATCAAGCTTTAATTAATTTTCCCTCTAATACAATTGATCTTTTCAGTCTCCCCTCACACTCTCACATCAGATCTTCCCAAACTTCTCATTATTTTCACCACAGCTTTGTTGTAATTAGCTACCTCTGTGATTAGTAGAAAAAGAATCCCCATTTATATCTTGTGGGGGTTCGGTAATTCATCATCAGCTGTTTTTATGGAAGTAGTATCACTTTTCTTTTATCTTGATCTCTGTCTGAATCCCATTCCAGGATATTCTGGCGGTTTATTATCATAATTTTAGAGAAGAGAAACTCAGGCACGGAAGAGTTATGTGATTGATCCAAAGTTTCTCTGCAACTCAGCAAATCAAATACAAACAAATCCACTGCATCAGACTTACATCTTCTCTTATCTTTTAGAAACAGGACTAAGTTTCCTTGATTATTTTTTTCCTTCCACTTTATAGATAAAAGGCACAAATAATGCACTTAGTTAAATCAACTAAGTTGATTTAAAATTATGTACTAACTAAACTGACCTTTGAGACTGGATTCCTTCTCCTCCCACCAAATGTACAAAGAGTTTTCCCCCTGGTACTGTAGCACCAAGGAATTGTGACAGAAGAAAGCTGTCCTCTAATTTCAGTGTACGTTAAAAAATCAAGGAGTGTATTATGCTCTTTTGTGCACAAAGATGTGCATAAAACTTTTGTCTTTACAGTGTGTGTATCTTTTCCATCTTAAAATTAAAAAAAAAAAAAAAAACATGTATAATGTGGTCTTGGGGCAGGAGGTAATGAAGTGCTTGAATTGTAGTGGAATCATTTTCCTTATCACCAACTACAGAGTCAGTCCATTAGTTGGCTGCCAGCAGGTCCAATCATGCTAAATCCGTGTGTATTAATGGATTTGGAGTAAAGGGTCAGGAATCACAGAAATTCAGATTTCTTCTTCCTTACCCCCTCAGTGATTAGGGTGGATGTAGCACCTGGGAAAACACCCTTTGCTTTGCACCAGCCTGTATCGAAGGGCAGCGTGGCACAGAACGTGGGCAGCAAAAAATTGCACGGCCGTTTTGAGTGGAATATAATTTACAGAAGCGTTGTGCGGCTTATTGAAGTTTTCCTCTTTAGTTTTGCTGGCAAATGGAACAAATACAGCAGAAGAGGTAATAAGCAGCATCTGCTTGGCAGTTCTGCCGCAGCTCTCTCCGCAGTGACAGACAACACCTGATAAACGTGTGGCTGATGGCACCGTAATTGGGTACCGGCGCCGGTGGCAGCCATGGGATGCAACGAGCAGGAGCACAAAGCACGAGCCCTGGGAAACGGGACTAAAGCTGTTCATGATAAATCCACAGCACAGAAGAATTTGAAAGTGTGCATGTAACTAAATATATTTTTAATCAAACCCCAGATGTTGTTCGGTATGGTCCAGGATTACAGCATGTTACGGATTCATTGACTTGGCCTCCATCCAGCGCAGAAGACAGCAATGCCTGAGCACCAGTACGGGCAATCATGGGCTTGGTTTCTCCTGAAAGGGGTTTGCTCCAGCTACAGTTCGTAAAATTTCTATGAATGCGAGTTACTGTCACCAGTATCTCAGATTTGAGACTAAATCCAAAAAAAACCAAAAGCGTAACGTGTGTTCATTCTTCTCTTTTAAACCACGGCCAGAGGAGACGTGGTTTTCCCTCCTGTCTCTGCAGAAGCTCGGTGATGGGAGAGCCCACCCCATCTGAAGTCTATCTTCTGCCTCTTGTGTTCAAAGCCTTTCACCCTGAAAAAGTGCCTTATCTACCATGCAAACCCTTATTCAGAATATTTTCCTCTCTTCTGGTTGAAGCAGGTCCATCACCCAGAGTAAAATTCATCAAACCAGAGAGCAAGAGGCAAAGTGTGACAAAGGAAGCAAAAAGGTGGAATTAGAAACAGCCAAAAGAAGCTCACCCATTAGGACACTGTCTGGAAAGGATCCTCGTTCTGTCCCTCCTGTACAGAGAATTTATTTTGTTTACATGAAACAGTTTTGGGATTTCCTTAACATAAGCAAGAAATTGGCTCCAAGCTCCTCATCACTGTAAAAGCCAAGGAACTTGTGGGCAAAAACAAAAGTAAAATATTCCTCTCGTTAGGAAAATACAACATAAAGCATTCACAATTAGAGGCATCTAGCTTCAACTGAACTATTGGCATCGAATTTAGGACCATCAGTTTGGATTTAAGCACAAAACGTAAATCATAGATTTGCTGATTATGAAAGAATTGGAGAGAGAGAGAGGCTGCTGGGACACCAAAACTCCCGTTCACCTCCTCACATTGTATTTTTTCAATTTATTTTGGTTTGTCGATTAGATCTTCACAGATAGCTGCAAAGGGGAGATGAAAGCTGCAAAAGGGAAGGGGGAGGAAGGAGAAGAAAGGAGCAGCATGCCGACAAATGCATTTTTATGGAAGACAAGGAACGATTATCTGGAAGTCTTACAGTAGGATGCAATGCAACGGGTTACAGATTACTGGAAAGGGAAATGGAAAGAGTAGTTAGGCGAGAATGAAGTCAAAGGTTTGTATACACTTCAAGTGCATCCCCAAAGTAGGACTGACTACCACTATTCTATTTCTGTCTAACCTGCCCTTAGCACCTCACCATGTTATGATTGTAGTGTCTCCCCATAACCACCCTTTTCCCAGTATCCAGCCTGATTCCGCCAGGCTTTTTGGTGGGGTTAGGCTGTGACCGTGTCCCTTGGCAGTCCTCATTTCCAGGGGCTGAACACCCTCGGTTCAGGGTTTCTTCTCGCTCCATGTTTTCCCGACCTTGCTCTTGCTCCTCTCCTCTGGATTTTGTCCAAAGGCCCTCCGCCATGTACTGTCTGAAACGAGATAAAGGACGACAGCAGAAGCTTTGTGAATGCTGAGTGGAAAAATGGCTTCATGGGAGGGAGCCCAGATATTTAAATCATTGGGTAACTCTCTGAAACCGAGTCTCCAAATATTTGAGGTTCACTCGTTACGATTCATGACAGAAAACTCAGAGGCTGAAGATAGAAAGCATTTATATGCATGTGTATGTTCTGTCTGATATGCAACATACAGCTGTTCTGTTTTATGTCTGAAATAAGGGGAGAAATCATCACAGCACTACTCCCAGCAAGCATAATGAATTCCCTGACACAGTGGGGTTTTTTTTCCCTGACAAATAGGAATTTACTAAAAGATTGTTTATTGGTCTAAAAGAAGAAAAAAAAAAAAAAGAAAAAAAAGACTCTAATTAATCTTACCAACACAAAAAGTCAGCATGTTTGCATGAACTTTTCCAAGCCTGAATAGAACTACTGGTTCATAAACCAGTTCAGCTGTTCAAGGGAGGCCAGTTTAGGACTTTACACAGGGAAGTGTTACCATGAAGGTGGACCTGAAGCAACCGAGTTCTCTGTCGCTGCTGCTTGTTAACCCTGCAGTCTGCTCTTCTTTGCTCTCTATTTATTATTTACCTGACCTGTACAGCCTTTCCTGAAGATTTCAGAAAAGTCCTTGTGACTTCTACCTCCTGAGAGAGTTGTTTGTCTACGTTTTCTCCTCACACGGTGTTACCCGCTCTGCTTTCATAAGGTTATTCTTTCATTTCAGAGACACGAATTTTCTGGTTTGCCTGTTTCTGTGAAAAGCAAAACATGAAAACTCTTCTCTAAGCTGATGGCCCTTTCTTGGTGTCAAAAGAAAAAAAAAAAAAAAAAGCAGTCATTAATTTGTGTATCAAAAGGCTTTGATTTTAGTATAGTAGCGTAGGCACTGTCACCCAGTAGAGAAGGGAAATTTAAAATTAAAGCACAAAAATTAATATGGGCCCAAACCACCAACGTGATGGAGCTTTCTTGCACTGAGCACAATTCCATATAACAGTACAGTTGTCCTTGCTTAAGTCAGTTTAGGAGGTACTATTTTGAGTGCAGTTAATAGTATGTTCATCTAAATTCAAATTAAGGGCCTCAGTGCTGCAGAATTTTTTAAGCGTGTGTCCATCCCACATCAGCACGGCACTCAGTTCGAAGTAGTAAAAGTTTGAGTTGGAGTTTGGGCTGCTTTGTCAAAGAAGTGGTTAAACCACGGACGTGTTCAAACTGAGGTTCAGTCCTGGCACTTCACGGAATAACAATGTGAAAATTTACTGGCTAAAACAAAGCCCGTGGAGTTTTAGTAGAAAAATTTCTCTTGACATCACTGTCTTGAGAAATCCTTTATGCACCAAAATATCGTCCCAGCGAGGTGGAAATCAGCAATAGCTGATGAACGTTTTTTTCCAAACGCTGGTTTTCTTGTCTCAAATATAGTTGTGCTATTGTTTCAGCTACTATCAAATCTGTGTTTTCCATTGTGATAGCATTAAGTGTTAATGTGGGAATAGTTAAAGGAAGCACTTTTGTTTCCACAATTAGAAAGTTCCCAAAGGCAGATATAATCACTGTGGTCTTTTGGGGACTGATGTTCAAAACTAGTGAGGTCTGTGTCTTCTCTTGAAGTTGGACTCACAGTATTGCAATATATCATAGCCAGTTTACTCTTTTAACATCCTCGGAGATTAAAGAGAAGTTTTCTAAGCACTAAAAACAGCAAGAAAGTAAAATTTCACTCCTAAAATCTCTCTCATTGAAAGCGATTTCCAGGAGTATGGAAAACAAAGTAGTGCACTTACTCCCACTATCAAATGAGTATATTTCTATATTCATCACGTGAATATCTGACTATGTGAAGATGCTAGTGTCTGAGCATGAACCTTAAAATTCTGTTTTTTTAAGAAAAAGGTTTTGTGAGCCAATGAATCAAATATGTTCGGGGATTTTTTCTTTTTTTTTTTTTTTGACATTTTTAGGTGGTACGAAGAAGAAAAGGTGCGTGATGGTTAATAATGCAGCAGAGAGGGAAAAGCTGGTTAAAACTGTTTCAAAACTTTTTGAAAGTTATTTAAAACATGCTCATTTAGCTCAGGTTTCCTGCTCAGCTGCAGAGCAGGTAGGTTCTTCCCCACTGGCAGACTGGTCCTTCCTGCGGGGTCCACCCCTTATCGGGGTGTCAGTCTCTCTTAATGAGTGAGATCTGAATGTACAATCCAAGCTCGGTTGACCCTTGGCTTCTCTCGCCATTAAACCATTCAGTTTCATGAAGTGGTGGTGGCTTTGAAATGTGTGCTGCTGATCTTCGGGGACAGGGGAGAGCTCATCAAACTCATTGCACTCGACAGCCTATTCTAATCGGAAAGTTGAAACAGAGTCTTGTTGCTGAATTGAAATGTCTGTAAATTGCTGTCTAACAACACACAAATAAATAGACATATAAATAACTGATTTGTTCAGGCCCTCCCGTAAATCACTAACATGCCTTAATTTAATTTGCATGCTACTTCTCAGACTTCTCTTGATGAACCTCATCACAGACAGGAATTAAAAGGGATTGTTGGCAGAAGAGAGAAAAATAAAAAAAGTGCTTCTTCAAGACACTCAAAACGCAGGAAAATATCTTGAAATTTCATATCTGCAAGGTATGGCTGGTACTTGTGCAGTGCTAAATCCAGTTGAAATAAGAGGCGCTCCTGAAAGTTTATTACCACTAAATGTTCTCAAAAAGCACGGGCTTATTACGTCAAGAGGCAGAAGAGGTGGAGATTAAATGAGGCATCTGGTCTCCTGGGCCTCTGAAGTCGAAGGGAAATGCCCTCATCCCATCAACCACTACCAGCAAAATACACCCACACAGAAAAAAAGAGGCTTTTTATTCTTGAGGTAAATATAGATCCAGTTTTCTCTTCATTGTTCAAAATGTGGGGGATTTTATAGCTTAGTGCCAGACAAGCTCAATACCTGACTGAAATAACCTTAGAGAAAGATACATATTGAGGGCTGAATTCAGACTGCTCTGTGAAAGTACATCTGTTTTATATGAGACACACAATCTGTCTCATTCCAACCTGCATTTCTGGGTCACTTGAGACATTTAAACTGCACTTATAATTAACAGCTATTTTTAAACAGCGAAAAAATAGAGCACTGGTAAGGTACAAAAGCATTAAAATTGCCCCAGTTTTGCTTTTCAATAGGACACACCACTGCAATATGCTTCAAGATCAAAGAGAGCTCAGAAAAAAGAGACAGGCCGATCAGTGGGGATAAATTGTTCCCATTATGATGGTGTAAGAATAGGGTTCTTTCAATTGAAACAATTTAATAACCACATTCATTACATTGGTGTCCACTTGGTTTTATCTGAGCAGTTTTTGCATAACTGGGGAGCAAGTTCAATTGAGCTTATTCTCTAGAAATTAAGATGTGCAGGGTTTGACATTCAGAAATTAGGCACTAATAGTCGGCAAAGCAGTTGTCTTGAGATTCCCCCTGGATGTAGCTGGATCTGCCTACCACTAATTATGTCAAATGCAAATGTATTCTCTAAAAGACACACCAAAAAAAAAAAAAAATTCATTAGCTCGTTTCCAGACAGCTAAGGTTATACCGGAGCAATGACAGCTATCAGAGCAGGATCTTTACCCTGTTTATAATGTCACTTCCACAAAAAACAGAAGTCAGGCAAGCGCAACACCGCTGTTTGTAAACTTTCCCCCCCTCCACCGTCGGCAGCAGAAGTGGTTTGGAGGGCCGGTCTTTAACAACCCTGAGCAAAACCACCGAGCCAACGTCTCCAGCGGGTTGACATCTCCAGCAACATTTTTATAAGGAGCAGGAGAGTTGTTGATGGATTTCCTTCCTCCCTTCCAGCGCTGACTTCGGCAGCAGGCACCTGTATCCCAGCGGGGAGGAGAACGCCCCGGGATGAGGGTGATTGAGTTTGCCCGTTCTCGGCTGCACAGCGGAGCGCCACAGGCGGGGAATATCGAAATACTGAAATACGAGGGGAGTGTTAAGAACAAATCTGCGCAAATGTTGCTGAGAAGAACCGAATCCGGGCTCTGGCAGAGGATGTAGAAAGCCCACCTTATCCATTTCTGTCCCTTGCTGGCAAACAGAACGTAGGCAGGAGCATTTAAGAGACATTTCCCAGTGTCCACAGGACCCCTTCTTGTTTTTCTTGCTGCTGCCAAGCTGGTGAAGAGTAAAGGACTGCTCAAGCATGCGTTGGGTGGCAGCTGCACAATAGCAGCGTCTCTTCCCTCTCCTTCTATCCCCGTCCTGTTTTTTTATCAGAAGACAAAGTGTAAAAGCAGCAAAGTTATCCCTGCCTCAGTGAAAGCTTTTAAATGGATGGCTTTTCCAGAAGCAACAGTGCTTCTCTTAGTTGGCTGTTTCCCCAGATGGGATTTGCAATATAAAACCATACATGGATCCGATATTGAGGAAAGGGAATAGACTTGTACAAATCACAGGGAAGATAAATATGCCATATAGATCAATAAATAAAAACTAGTCCCCAAAAAATCAAACTCCGGCATTCCAGGCCAATTAAGATGTTATTTACTGCTTACGTGATTGCTAGTTTGATGCTCTCCTTATTCATTTTTACACTATAGGCATTTGTTTTGTTGAAAGATATATAACCGATTTGTAAATAGAAAATGATATAGATAGATTTTATGTCTCATAAAACTGTTAATCTGTGCTCCATATTAAATATATACTGTAGTATTTTTTTGTATTTAGACACAGCTCTAGTATAATTAAAATAAAGTATGCTGGCTTTATTTTTTCAGTAAGTCGTTTCCAAGCATAGAGCTCAAATAACAGTGCAACTGCAGCATGAAATGTGGTTATAATAGCCTGAGACCACATTTCCTGAAACTAAAACATGGGAGATAATAGTGTGAAGGTACAAATTAAATGCAAATAAAACAGATTCCCCATTGTTGCTAATCCCTGGATTGGATTTCAGTGAGGAAATTAGCTGTAATATTTAACCTCTTTGTATAGTAATCATTGACATATCATCAGTTACATTTTCAGAGTTTACATAGGAATTATTGCACAGGAATTTGAGAAAGCCGTGCATCCACCGTTTACAACCTGAATGGACCCATTCTGTGGTAAAAAATATAACGATGTCTTACACAGAGACAGTCAGTTGTGATAAAAAAAAAATAATGGATGGCAACGGATATGCATTTGGATGCTGCCACTTGACTTTCTAGATGTATCCTAAGTTAGACCTTGTGTTACATTAAATAAAAGGTGCACTGGTGAAACTGCTACTCTAGAATTAATTTATCACTTTAATAACCTTATTAAGAACACATTTATTTAGATAAAAATCTAGCAAAACTTAGTACTGAAGCAAGCTCATGAATTAGTATAAACTCAGAATAAATTTATTTAACAGTCCACATGAAGCATTTGCATTATTTTCATGAAATAAATGTAAAATAAGCTAGGTAAATGGACGCACATTTTATACATGGGCAGGACTGTAATACTTGAGGATGTTTAAGAGTGTTGCTCCTATCTCTCTGAGAGTTTGTTCAGAACAACTTACATTAGCAAATACTTCACTTGCGGCACCACAGAACCATGTGATGTGATAAATTTGAGGCGTAGCTTCCGACTGTGAGTGGTTTGATGTGCAGCTGGAAAATACGTTCCGGGGAACTGGGAAAATTTCATAAGAGCGCCCTGTGTCCAAGATCTACGTACTGACTTCTGAATCGGCAATTTTTTTCCTATGGGCTTTCAAGTGGAACTACACAACAAAAAAAATACTACAGGTTGCACTTTTTTCTTACTCACTCTTATTTTGACAGAGCAAATCACTATTTTATTTCTTCTGGTTGCTAGGTGTTTCCCAACTTTTTTGTGTTGCGGTTACGTCACATCTATGATGTTCTGAAGCTCGACTTCGACCTGTTGCTCCAGGTTTAACGTGTAGACCCAGTTCTCATGTTTGTAGGCTACAGGTGAATCTTTGCAAATACGTGTTTCACCCTTAACTGAACTAGTGCAAAAGCGCACGAAATACAGCAAGATCTCATTAGAGTGATGAACATATTCTTAGAAGCATTTGGGGGAAAATTTTTCCATTCACTTTCTCTCCCCTTCATAGAATCATAGAATCAAAGAATGGTTAGAGTTGGAAGGGACCTTAAAGATCATCAAGTTCCAACCCCCCGGCCATGGGCAGGGACATCTCCCACTAGAGCAGGTTGCTCCAAGCCCCATCCAGCCTGACCTTGAACACTTCCAGGGATGTGGCATCCACAACTTCCCTGGGCAACCTGTTCCAGTGCCTCACCACCCTCACAGGAAAGATCCTCCCTTGACACACTAAAGATCCTAGGTGATTAGGAACTTAGTGAATTACCCAGTGCCCTGTTTCCTCTGACAGAGAAGAAGGAATTCAGTCTAAACCCACTAAAGTAAATGTCTGCTGCCTTCAGTGTGATCATACCACTCAAGACACCTGCCTCGGTTCACCACAATATTACGGTGTGAACTTTGGTAGCTGAGAACGGGCAGTGACTGATAGGTGCCCTTGCACTTTCCTTTTACACCACTCTCTGTGATGTTGTCTGCAGGAGCACGGGGACAGCTGCCTGGCAAGCTTTAGGTTAGGTCCCCCAAAATGGACCTTGTCACGTGAGCCGTGGCACAACGTGGCCACAATTGTAGACTTTGACCAATTACGAGATGTTGCCGAAGGTTAATTAAGTGCCCAATCCCCTCCTCTGTTTCAGAAGTTTTTTACTTCAAATCTTACACAGTGCAGAAATATCTGTTTGAACTGCCTCTAAAATACAGTGAGACTTTTATTTCCACCTTTCATCTGGAAAGAACAGCTAACACTATCATCTGAGGTAAGTAGGTGACGTGCAGAACAATAAATAAAAGCTGCTCCTGAAACATCAAGCACTGGCATTCCAGGACATTAAAGATATTATTTGTTGCTCAAGTGATTGCTAGCTTGAGCTTCTGTCTGACTTGCAAACCTACTGCAAGACCTTCCCAAGGAAATCACCGTATCAATGATGCCATTGTTATTCATATGAAGAAAATTCCCCACAGATAGATGAAAGCATGTGAATCCTGCACTCAGTGAAAGCAGAAACAGTGGTTTAGTTGAAGGAAAATGGCAGTGCCCAAACAAACAGGGTGTTCTCCTCCCCGAGGAAACGTATCTCAGCAGCCCTGATGCCAGCCAAGATGACAAAGGAAGGACAAGGCTTCAGTCCACCCCAGGGATGCCTGGCTCAGTCTCCTTGTCAGCTTGCTGTCAAAAGCTTCTCGTACACCAGGACAGGTCCCAGACCACTTTGATGACAGAAATCTATTAAATCACACGAGTTGTAAGCCTCCCATTTGCGCCTCCACCCCTCTTGGTTTCTGACTGTACTTGTGGGTCTGGCCCCACTCCATGAATTTCCAGCCCACAGTCAAATTACCCACAAACAACTGACGGCAGAGGAGCATAAGTCCTCAGTGTCATTGCCTCTCCAAAAAATTTCCCTTGCAATGGGTGTATCTGCACATTTTGAGTCAACCGAGGTGCTGTTTTTTTCCCAGATTCCAGTACGGCCAGTTAACTTCCAGGTTCACAAGGTGGACACCGACACATCCTCTTCTTTCTTCTGCTCACTCACCTCTACCTTCCATAGGATAGGACGCACTGTGCTTTTTGTTGTTACTTCTATAGAGTGGTTTCTGTAACCTGTTGTGGTGAGTTGTGTTCATGGACTTTTTTTGTTAGTTGTAATCCTTTACACATTGTTTCTATATTCTGTGGTTGGTGCAATTGGTTACAGACGTATGGTTTTTTACATATTCTTTTATACCACCCTTTAAAACAAGCAGACCTCCTTGGAGCAGCAAGTGGTTTTGAGTCAATTCAAGGCTAATCTTGCATTTTTACGGCAACAGATAGTTGTGAGGCTGAAACTAGTCCGTTTGTAGGGAGTGTTGCTTGGCTTGGCTGAAAGAGGAAGAGCAGGTGAAGGGTCCACGGACAAAACCCTTGATCCAGAAGTGATCCATCAAAAAGTGGGAAAACATCTGGCAGCTGACTTGGATATTAATAAGCCAATGGGCATATTATGGGCTGGGAATGAACGTGCCACATGCATCATTTGGATGTACCTGACCATGGTGAGGTGAAAGTGCAAACAGTTTCTCACTCTGTTTCAAGGTTCACAATCTCTTCCATACTCTTAGCCATTCAGCTGCAATTAGCTAATGAGTTCAAAACTTACTAGGACATGTACACAGCCTTTCCATCATCAAAAAAGCTCTGTTTTTTGGAAGTCAGGCAAGAAAAAAAGTAACAAGAGGGATATTCTTACCATTATGCCTTCATTTTTATAGGCAGCTGTGGTAGAGATAGAGGCAGCCTCCATCTCCAGCTCTCACAAGGGTGATTATACCAACTACCCTCAACTCTACAGCCAAAAGAATCTTTGTTTTAAGTCTGTGGCTGGAGTTTCGGACTTGTGGCAAAGAGCTGTGTCATCACATCCGAAAAGGCCAAGCAAAGTTGGCCCAAGTCACCTGACAATGTATAAAATACAAGCTAAAAAAAAAAGTTTTTAATGTTTTTCTTTTAATTTTTTTTTCCTCTTTTTTTCTTCACGTTTTACTATGAAAAGAACAAAACTTTTTGATATTGTTACTACTAGTACCAAACTGACATGGACTTGAATCTCATTATCCTGATACACATCTGTGCCGAATGCGAGGGAACTTGGCATTTAGGTTGTCACCTACCTAGGGAGAGAGGTTGTGAATAGAAATGTCTTCTTCATCATGCAGCATCAGCTTCGATGCTGTGGCTGTTCGGTTTTTGAGTTGTTTCTGTATGATTTTGAATGGTTTTAAATTATAATCATCTGCCTAAACCTAAATTATAGCATCTTAATAGTTTCAAGTGCCACTAGCATTATTCTTTTAGTTGAGTCCTGGTGTTGCAAAGCGTTCACAAGCCTTCTCCCAGGGAAAAGGTTTAACAAGGACAACAAATCCCCCAGGGAGGAAGAGTGCACTTATGCAGCTTTCCAGTGACCACAGTCCCTGCCTACTTATAAGGGAAGTGTTTTTCAGGGAATAAGGATGAAAAACAGCTAACCCGGCAGCACAGAGGAATATGAACTAAAAGACTGCCTGTGCATACAGGTAGAGGGTTAAAAAAATAACATTCTCTCATATTTTAGAGCTCTGAAGTGTCCAAACTGTAGACTATAGTGTGGGATGAAGGACAGCCAAGCTAGTTTTTAGTGGAATAATTAATGAACCGTCAACAGCCTATACCCAGCAACACTGAGCTAAGGACAAACACACTCAGCCAGGGATCTTCCCACCCACGGCTCGTTGGAAGGGGCTTCACCCCACACAGAGCTGCAGGAGGACATCATTAGAGCTTGTCTGCACCCCAGCTTAGACCCTTTCACGCTTGTGAACCTCCAGGCCCTACTGCAGTCTCCTGCAAATGAAATGGCACGTGACTTGCCAGGGGGGGAAGGGGGGGAAAACAATCCTTTTGGAAAAGAGAAAAATAGAACGAAACAATGACTGTGCAAAAAGTTGGGCCTGTGTGAACAAGTGAAAAATCAGTCGAGCAAGCATCAAGGCTTTGGTCACACGAAAAAAATCAGTTATTGAGGTTTTATTTGTCACAGATAAATCTGTCATAGCTAACACTCACCTTCTTTTTTCTTCTTCTGTTTTACGTAGATGTTTCCCCAGAAGGAAAAGACCTTCCACTGTGGAACAGAAAATCAGTGACACCTCTGTGTGGGCTTGAAAAATATTTACCTCCATTTTTGGCCAAACATTTATGTATAAATAATGAGGGGACAAAGAAATCCTGCTGCCACGGTACTTAAACTCATGGAAAATACGTGGCTGTAATTAGCTCTGCTGAAATACGTGACTGAGTGAAGTTGCTTCCCATCCCTGCCTTCCTCTTCGGTGTTTGCATCTCTTGTATCTCCCCAGCACACGGCAAAGTAGAGCACCCTGAGGTCTTTGAATTTGTGATTATCCATTCATTTTCATTTCAGAGCTCCTGCCGTTGCCCTTGGTTGTAGGTACAGCTCTGAGTTTCCCATCAAAACCATCTTCAGGCCAAGAAGCAGAAAGAAGTGGGGTTTGTAAAGAGGAAGAGACATTCTCTAAAGACAGGAGGACCATGTATAGAATCATAGAATCTTCTAGGTTGGAAGGGACCTTCAAGATCATCTAGTCCAACCATCAATCTAACTCTGACAAAAAAAAACCATCACTAAACCATGTCCCCCAGCACCATGTCAACCCACCTTTTGAACACCTCCAGGGATGGTGCCTCAACCACTTCCCTGGGCAGCCCATTCCAAGGCTTAATAACCCTTTCAGTGTAAAAATTCTTCCTAATATCCAACCTGAACCTCCCCCGGTGCAACTTGAGGCCATTTCCTCTAGTCCTGTTGCCTGTGACTTGGGAGAAGAGACCGACCCCCGCCTCTCTACAACCTCCTTTCAGGTAGTTGTAGAGAGCAATAATGTCTCCCCTCAGCCTCCTTTTCTCTAGGCTGAACAACCTCAGGTCCCTCAGCCGCTCCTCATAAGACTTGTAGGATATCTTAATGACCCATTTCTACATCCTTCCATCAGACCCTTTGTACTCCTGCTACAGCATCTACTTGTTGACCGTGGAGAAAGCTAGGAATAACTAAACCTGAATGCAGAAGACTGGAAAATGTCATTAGGACCAAGTTCTTCTTGCTCCTTTGTTTCTTCAACTCTTTTGCCTGCATCAGCAGTCTTTTAAAAAATGAGCATTCACTTCTTGTCTTGTCCCTCCTTGGTTTGTGCTCTGGAGCTGGACATCCTTTTTCTCTGTTCAGTGGGTGTTTTTGAATTTCACTGTCCAAAATCTTTAGTATCTAGAAATCTGGTAGCCTTCATCCCTCCCTACCTCTCAACAGTCCCACCAGCCATACATTACAGAATCACAGAATCACAGAACAATATGGGGTTGGAAGGGACCTCTGGAGATCATCTAGTCCAACCCCCTGCCAAAGCAGGTCCACCCAGAGCAGGTTGCACAGGAACATGTCCAGGTGGGTTTTGAACGTCTCCAGGGACGGAGACTCCACCACCTCTCTGGGCAGCCTCTTCCAGGGCTCTGCCACCCTCACAGGAAAGAAGTTCCTCCTCATCTTTAGGTGGAACTTCTTATGTACAAGTTTGTGCCCATTTCCTCTTGTCCTGTCACTGGGCACCACTGAAAAAAGACTGGCCCCTTCCTCTTGACACCCGCCCTTTAAGTATTTATAGGTGTTGACCAGGTCCCCCCTCAGCCTTCTCTTCTCCAGACTAAAAAGACCCAAGTCCCTCAAAACATTATACATTGTTTAAGCGTAGCTAAGTTTTCCACTGATTCTAACATAAATTTGAGCAATATATTTTTAAAACCCCCTCCTTTTTCTCCTGTTTTATATGTTTTTCTATGCCAAGGTTTGAAGCAGAGTGCTAAGGAGCATGACACCACTCCAGCAAAGCTTTCAGTCGTAAACAAGCCCAGTGCATTAACCATGGGGTTACCAGCTCTGCCAGTGACTGTGTGTTTCAGACTTAACATGCACAGAGTCAGTGCCAAAATACTTAGCATCTCGCAAAACTGAGTTGTAGCCCACTTGTTAGGAAAGTGTCCACTACCTCCCTTAACATTGTTGATCGGTCATAGATTTGCCAATCTGGAAGCCATTCTGCATGCATTTCTACCTTGGTAGACCCTGGGAGACAGTTCCTGTGGCTCTGCTGCTGTAGGTAGGACTATAGGCCCTGCCTGCTGTGATTGTGGAGAAGTTATACCTCAGGGAAAGGTTATGCCTTTGCTCTGAGAAGGTGCCAAGACCACAAATTATTGTCCAAGTGTCTTTTGAACCAAAGTTACTGATCATCTATCCATCAGTCTCCAGGAGGGGCAATGTTAGGCACTCTCTCTTAGAATCAGTGGAAAAACACTCAAGACCTGGGACAAATACTATATTTTTTGCTAGCACTTAATCCTGAGGCATTTAGTGGAACTAGATAGAAGTGATATTGAACAAATAATGCCAGATAGGCCATTGAATACATGTTGTCACTATATCCATACACATTGTATATGTACATCTGGATATTGTACGACCTGCATCTGCAATAGCACTTTAATGTCATTTTTCTCTTATCAGTGCTCATTTTAGGAGGAAACACTCACTAATTTGCATGGCAGACGTGGGTTTTACTCCATTAGGTGGTTTAATCTGCTGAGATTGACTCACTCATATGCTGCAGTTTTTCTACCATTATGGACTCTTGGTATTAGCAGTTTTGGATCATTGGTCACCGCAGTTAGATAGATAAATTAGATAGATATCTATTCTTTAAGTTAACATTCAGAAACTTCTCCTTTTCAGAGCACTTTGAACCAAATTTCAGTTTTATAAGCTTTTTTGTTTGTTTAATTAACTTAAGAATTGTTTTCAATAAAGCATTTTACAGGTGCCATTGTATAACAAAGTTGTTTAAGAGTATGGGAAAAATGCAGTACAAGAGAAATGCAAATCTGCATAAGCTTCATTGTGATTTAACCCTTTTAGAGCTGAGTATAGCATAAAGGGCTTGACTTCTTTTTTTTTTCCCCCCTGCAAATGCATATAGACTGCACACAGACTGAACCCCTCACTTATAACTACAGCCTTGGCAATAATGTGTTCAGTTAATCTGCACAATGTAGAGTCATCCCCTCAAAAAAGTAATTCACTTCTTTAAAAACTAGGAGGAAAATAAATATGGTGCAGTAAAATTGTTGAGTAGAGGAATCTATCTGGACATTTCACAAAACATTTCATTATGCTGATAATTCCCAGAAGTGCTCTCAAGAGTGCTTTAAGCTGAGGATTACTGCACTGGATCTGATGGACTTTTTTTGTAGCCCCTTTAAAAGGCAGTGAACCGTTTTTCTATTTTATTTAAATAATGCCCCTTAAAATGGATTTTTAGAGGTATAATAACTCCTTAAGAGTCAGTTATGCTAAACAGTTTCTCTTGATAGAAATGTTGTAAAACTCGTTAACTGCACAATTTCAGATGCCGGCTTGGTGAACACTAACTGACATGTGAATGGCCAGAGTTTGTAAAATAAATTGAAATAGTTGTTGTATCACACAGCTAGCAATGCACAAGCTGTAGGCCACAAGGGGCTCAAACCTGACAGAAAATTACTTCAAGATGAATGAAAAGTGCTTGTTTCTCTTTATTAGTTTTTAGAGAACAATGAAAATGTTGAATTGTTTACAGAAGGGTTGATTAAATGTGGTCAGTAGGGCCATGTCCCTACTGCTAACTGTTAGCCTTCCCAGCCCCCCAGCCCCTTCCCTCCACCCCATGCATCTTCTTATAGACTATTATGGTCACACATCTGTGTGTGAAATGTGCTCATTTTGACATTCCTCTGCTGCTCTGAGCTGTTGAGGCCTTTGTTAGGTAAAACACTGTTGTCAAGCCTAACAAGCAGGTCATGCAATTTGCTGGACACTGCAGCGGAGAATAGCCTTGCTATGAATCGCTTCAGCATCTAACAATGCTCGGTTCAATATCCAAATAAGTATGTATTTATTTTTTTATTTTGCCTTTGTTCAGCCCTGGTACTTTCAGTATTTTGAAGAAATACATATTTTGCATTAAAAAAAAAAAAAACACCAAAATGTGTTTGACATCACAGCACACTGTTTGTTTTATTCTTTTGTTGTTAGATATATTACGATGGGAGGGGGGGAAAGAGACTTTAGCTGCCCTTTTGTGGCCTAAATTCACTTTCTATGTGGTACTGAAGGCACAAAGAGGAGATGCATTGTGCCATACCATATTCTACCAGATTATTTGGTCTGCTTTCAAAGCAATTCAAATTAAGGCCACTTTAGGAGAAGTGGTATTTGCACAAGATGGCAACAACAGAGAATGTCCCTTCCCTTTGAGGCAGTGACTTTAAAAACAACTTCTTAAAGATCAGGTTCATTTAGCAGCAATCAGGAGAGGAAAAACCACTGGATATCTTACTATGGCCGCTGAACAAAATGGTCTTCTGTTTTTCTCCCCATCCTTTTCCATAGCCTTCATCCCTTCCCCCTCTTCCCCAGAAGAAAAATCAGCCACTAATGTGCAAGAATTTGAATGCTATTTGTGGCAATCTGTCACTTTACATAGTGTTCCGCCCTGATGTGAAAGCAGGATTTTCTTTTTTTTTTTTTTTCTATCTGCAGAACATGCTTTTCCAGGCCTATTATGTGTATAAACAATGGCATATGTAATTACCTTTCTGGGGTGGCAATTATTTCTCTGCATCAACAACTGAAGTTAAAGCAACCCGTCCCGCTGCCTCCCACCTCCAAATAAAGGATATCCTAAATATCAAAAAAAAAAAAAAAAAGAAAAAGAAAAAAGCAATCCCAAAACATTTGGGGGATCAAGTTAAGGCTGCTTATGTCAGCCTGGGAAGGGACAGATACTATCATTGCAGCCTTTAAATGTCAGCATGATCTTCTTTTTCCTAGCAGTAATTGCTTTACATTTTGTTTCAGATTGAGTCATTTCAACCTTTGCCTACAAGCCAGTTTTTGCACCCCACCTCCTTACACTGAAAACTTTTGCACTTTTGCTAGGGCGGATTTCCTTGGCAATTCTGCGGGTAAGAAAATACCATACCTGTCATGTCAAAGCTGTTGGAGGGTGCGAAACGCTGACTTTCTTCTCTTGCTTGAAGCTACCAGAGGTTATGCAGGGTGGTGGCTTGAGAGAGTGAGGGATGAAGGAGAGGTTTTTTCCTTTCCTTTCTCCCGTTGTGTGTCCATCTTGCTGTGTGTGACTACAGCCCTGTGTTACTGATGCCTTTAGCTGGGCATCCATGGACAGATCTGTCATCATTTCACTGCATCTGACAATTTAACCTGCCCCAAGATTTCCACTATTGCTTTCAACCGAGGGTCTGGTCCTACAAAGCGTTATGGCCAGATCTGTGTTGAGGATTCAGGTCAGACTACCCCAGACCAATTAACCACATTTCCTGAGGATGGTCCCATCCCTGGACCCTGGGGTGCTTCTTGCTGCCTCCGGTGAGAGCTGTGCGTGGCATGGGGACCAGTGCCCCAGTGCTCCCGGTAGCCAGGAACTGTAGCTCATGTAATTCAGGCTCATTAGAGCGGTCTCATCATTAAGCAAAATACCAGTGCAGATACTGCCCAAGCATATGTTTACAAAAGCAGTCTAAACTACTTTTTATACCTGGGTATCGGGGCTAAAATTAAAGCTGTACAGCAATATGCACTTCTTTTTTCCATGTATTTGAAAGTTAAATTTACAAAATTCAAAGACTCTTTATCGGGAACAAGATATATATTTATATTTAAAAGGGTGTCTTGCATCCTTTCTCAAATAGAGTTAAGTGAGGACTTTCCTGTCTTAAGTATATGCTTAATTCTCAGGAGCTAGGGTCAAACTGGTGTCGATTCTCATAAGCGCCTTTTGCCCCTGACAGTGTTGTCAGCAGTGTACCTCATAAGCTGCTCCTAATGCAGAGGTGTTTAAGTGGAAGGAGTTTTTAGAACGGCTCCTTCATTCTCTTCCACATCCTATGCACTGGGAGGGTAGCTGGTTCTCTCTCCTGCCTGAACGCCCTCCATGTGTTATGAGCTTGTACAAATTAAAGGAGGAAGGGAGGAATAGGACCAAGAAGAAACATAAACTCAAAGCCTCAGAGCAGTGTCCACTCGCTTATCTCATATATACCGGCATTTTATTGTTCACGAAGGTGTTAAAGGGCACGCATCCCAGTTTTCTCTTTATCTGGCAGAAAAGGCACTGTGCAGATAGAAGCAAGCTGATGAACAGGTTAAAAATTTCCTTTCCTTCCTTTCTCCTCTCCAGTTCCTCCGCTGAAGGGACGGTGAGCAGCAAACATACGTAGTTAAACGCATTTTCCAGTCCAGGGACAACACCAGCATATTAATTGGACCGAATGCTGTGAGTAGCTTTCCCAAATTTATATCTGGTGGTGATGTCAATGGAGGGGAATAAGAATTAGGAGAATTCTTTGGGTTTTGTCTGCCTGGTAATGGATAAAGAGAAATGAAAAGCTCCTACAAAATGGAAATCACAAACAGCTCTGCTGGGGAATACAAACACAGCTTTAAAACCTTTCTTTCTTTTGCTTTCAATAGCCATGAACATAAATCACACAAGCCAAGCCAGGGGAAATATTATCCTGCCACCAGGATCTGTCTCTAACTCTCTTCCTCGCCAGTGCGAGTAGGTGGTTTTGGAGTTACCCCAAGTGCTGATTCCATCATTGCTTAGACTGTTAATGAGCTTTCTCCACAAGAAAACATTTTCCTTTGTCTCAGACATAGCTCTGAGGGCCATGCTCACCTCTGCGTCTGTGCAAATAATGTCTTTATCAGGCCTGTTAATGGAAAGGGGGAGAAGGGTATGCTGTGAGGTGATGGCATCACCCTAAGGTGGTGGTATCATAAGCTGGTGCTACTTGCCAACTAATCTCCACTTGCAGCTTTCCTTTTCTATACCACTTTTCCTGTCAGGATCTCAAAACATTTTGCTTGCATAAATCAAGACCCTACCTTAATCCGCAATGGAAAAGCATTAAAATACTTGTTTTCAGGTGAAAACACTGAAATGCAGGGGAAAAAAAAAAAAAAAAGTCCTTATCAAGAATACCAAAAAAGTTGTTGCTAAAGCTGGAAATAGAACGACAAACCCAGAGTGCAACTAAATAGATCCCCTCATTCTCTGTTTCATGCTGTTGTGGGTGAGGAGTAGTACCCAAAAGCCACTGAGTTATATTGCTCCTATGCATTTAGTTAGACCTGTTTGCGGGAAACAGTGGTGAAGCCACCCTTCTCTGCAAAAACATGTTAAAAAATAATATTAATTTTGTTCTGGCTTGGCTTTTTTGCTAAAAACTTTGATAAGAAAAAGAAAAAAAAAAAAAAAAAAAAAAAAAAGGCAGTCTCTTAGAGGCTGGAGGAGCTCTGGTTCTGCCCAGCACGTTGTTTACTCTGAAACTCAACTGGGAACCGCAGGTTACGTCCCAAATGACACAATCACGACTGAACTTTTTAACAGAAACGTCAGCCTGGTCGGGAGCTTTGTGTGCAATACACAGCATTGTTAGTCCTCTTGGGTGAGGAGGTGATGACTTCATCTTCCCTAATCCACCTCTTAAAATTGGGAGTGGCTCCAGGTTTTTTTTTTAAGTAATGATGTTCTTTTCCCAGTTAAAGTACCATTATGAGGTTTTTGTCCAGTGAATAGAGTAAATACAGTTTCTCACTCATTTTTACAGCTTTGGCTTCCAGAAAACACCACAGATGACAATAAAGCTGCCTTTCAGTAAGACACCAAGACTTCTCCTATTAGGAAGCCCCTAATAAGCACAGACGTCTCCCTGCTTTTATTTCAGCTCAGGATATGTCAAATTTGGCAGTCACTGAATTCAATCTTATCTGTTCAGATGATGGGTTTTGACAAACTGCATAAACCTGTCATTAAGGGGAGGACAGGTTATAGTCACTGCTCAGGACATTACAGCTTTCGTCCTTGTTTATTGCAGACGGGGGTAATGCAGCACAAGCAGAGGCAGAGAAGATGAAAGTAAGGTTAGTTAAACACTGAGCTACTTTGTGATTAAAAAGAGTGATAGTATCAGGCCAGCAGTTCAAAGGTTCAGTGTAAATATTGTTCGTCTGTTTGGCTTTTCAGTTGTGACATGGGTTAGTGGAAAGATACCAAACTTCCATGGAAGACAAACTCTGATTTTACGGAGGAAAGCCACACACGTAAAAGTGGCCTCCGTTCCCCGATACAATAACAATTAAAAAATTTAAACCTTTGACCTCTGTAAACATTTTCATTTCTGGTTTCCTCTGCCTATGACCTGCAGGCACTTTATGTCTTTCCACGGCCCTTTTACTCCAGTTCTCTTATCGGCAATTACTTACGCAGCAATTCAAATCCAATTTCAATATTGACTACTGGGTTGTAAGCTCTGTATCAAACGCTGGCGCTCTAGCATGTTCTGTTTCCATTAAGAACTCGGGAAACATTAAGACTTCAGAAAGGGAAAGGAAAAAATATCTAGCAAGTGATGGCAGTGAGTCAATTATGCTTGTGTTGCATGGTCCTCTGAGCTCACATTAAACTCATATTGCTCCTGGTGCTTAAAAAGGAACATTTCTATTAAAAATTAAAACAGGTAAGGAGTGTCTACAGTGCATAACATAAATTTTATTTTATTTTTTTTCCCAGTCTGGCAGCAGATCACAGCTTCGTCCATCTGCACAGAGCATGTGTCCCTCCTTGAATGATTCACCAGCGCTCACTAGGCCAACACTAATTATCCTTCTTTGAGACTGGTCTTTACCGGTCTTTGCAGGAAAGCCCTGGCTGAATCATGGAGGTCACTTGGACCAAGTGTCCAGCCAGCTGCGAGGACGGTGCCTGGAGGAGCTGCCTTGGTGATGCTACACAATGGTCCTCTGCTCCGAGTGCGGGGCCAGCCCTGGCCAGGTCAAACTCAGAACCAAATACATGATGATGCGAGTCCACAGGTGCCACTGGAGTGACATACGGGATGGATTTTTACCCCCAAAGTTCATCAGCGCTGCCAGCACGGCCTTAACGGGACAGTAAAGTGTCTCCAGTTAACTCCTTGCGTCGTGAGCTCTTGGACACGGGGAACAGACGCCTTGGTCCTGTGTTTGTCCAGCGCCCAGCACCGAGGGATGCTGGCCTCCGGCTGCAACACTCTCTCCCATTTCAAATATTTAAAGTAACAGATGAACCCTCACTACTGAGTGTGCCAGCATTGCAGAGAGATAACCACTGATAACAGTCTACAGTCCGTAATTAAAAACCTGCTCCACTGACGGCCTTAATTTCTGCTGCGGGGAGTAGCCAGGGTGAAGATCCACCACGCCACCAGATTTTCTCCCTGCTCTGTTCCGTAGCTTTTATATCTTTTTTGATAACACAGATATTCCTGACTATCAGAGTTTATTCTGTGAGTTGGTGGGTGTATTCCTGTCTTCTGCTCTTGCAATCATTTTCTGCCTCCCCAGAGGTGTCTTCAAAGGACATCTGTGTAACGATGGAATGAGGAATCATAGAATCATAGAGTGTTTAGAGTTGGAAGGGACCTTAAAGATCATCGAGTTCCAACCCCCCTGCCATGGGCAGGGACACCTCCACTAGACCAGGTTGCTCCAAGACCCATCCAGCCTGTCCTTGAACCTCTCCAGGGATGGGGCAGCCACAACTTCCCTGGGCAACCTGTTCCAGTGTCTCACCACCCTCACAGGAAAGAATTTCCTCCTAATATCTAATCTAAATTTCCCCTCTTCCAATTTAAAACCATCACCCCTTGTCCTGTCACTACGTCTCCTGACAAAGAGTCCCTCTCCGGCTCTCCTGTAGGCTCCCTTCAGATATTGGAAGGCTGCTATGAGGTCTCCCTGGAGCCTTCTCTTCTCCAGGCTGAACAACCCCAGCTCTCTCAGCCTGTCTTCATAGGGGAGGTGCTCCAGCCCTCTGATCATCTTCATGGCCCTCCACTGGACCTGTTCCAGCAGCTCCATGTCCTTCCTGTATTGAGGACTCCAAAGCTGGACACAGTGTTCCAGGTGGGGTCTCCCAGAAGCGATAATGGTTTGACACTGAAAGAGGGGAGATTAAGATGAGATGTGGGAAAGAACTTTGCTGTGAAGGTGGTGAGAGCCTGGCTCAGGTTGCCCAGAGAAGCTGTGGCTGCCCCATCCCTGGAGGAGTTCAAGACCAGGTTGGAGGGGGTTTGGAGCGAGCTGGTCTGGTGGGAGACATCCCTGCCCAGGGCAGGGGGTGGCACTGGGTGGCTTTAAGGTCCCTTCCAACCCAAACCATTCTGTGATTCTGCATTCCACCCCTCCTGGTGAATGCTCTCTAATGTGGTCTGAGGGATTTCCAGATAGTTTCTTCTGCTCGCTCCCATTTTGGTTAGGTGTAGGGATTAAAAAAGAAAATTATTCAGGCTGATGATGACCAATGTATGAAAAACATCTCATGGTCTTCTGTTTAGCAGCACCGATGAAGGTGAGAATGGTATGTCATGGTCTCATGTGCAGCTGCTTGACAAGTGGCTAAGAAAATAACCTATTACACTGATATCACTTGTAAGGAGAAATAATTGATTCTGTCAGGTTTGCGAAAACTGGTCCACTTTCCTTTCTACCTGGACATTTATTAGTGACTGCCCAGGTTATTTGTGTGTCACCGATCTCACCTGAAAACACTGGGTTCATTCTTCTGCCTCCACAATTAAAATGCATTTATATTAATAGTAATGTGGAAAAAAAATCAATCTGATTGATCTGGATTTTGTACACACATACACCAAATGGCCTGGCTGATATTGTTAGGACAGCTGTACTTCCCTAAATTCCTAGACTGCATTTCTGATACCTGTGAGCCAAACGCCACTCTCACTTTTGGAAGTCCTTGTGTGAAAAACGGCAGAACTCTGCCACTTTTCAAAGAGAATCCCTATTAAATCTTTATGTGTTCCCATAAAGCAGTACCTTCCTTCTCACATGAAAGTCCAGGTCCTCATGGCATCTTAACATGCAAGGTGTTAAGAAGAATACACCAATACTGTGAGACCACTGCAAGCACTTGGGTCCTGTAGCTCTCCTGCCACCTGTCCCACTGATGTTTTACAAACAATATAACCTCTTCATCTGAAGTGAATCTGGGTGTAGCGCCAGCCAAACAAATATCCAGCAGAAATTTTTGTATTATTTAAGGAGACAGCCTAGTAAGCTGTACTGCATGCTAAGCTTTGTCATAGAATCATAGAATCACAGACTCACAGAATGGTTCAGGTTGGAAGGCACCTTGAAGCCCCTCCACAGTCCCACCCCCTGCCCTGGGCAGGGACACCTCCCACCAGAGCAGGTTGCTCCAAGCCCCCTCCAACCTGGCCTTGAACCCCTCCAGGGATGGGGCAGCCACAGCTTCTCTGGGCAACCTGGGCCAGGCTCTCACCACCCTCACAGCAAAGAAGTTCTTCCTAATATCTAATCTAAATCAACCAGCAAATTTTAAAGTTAAAATTATGAAGGAAGCAGAGATAATAATTGCTAACTCACTTGTCTGTCAGAGAAGACCTCCAGTCTCACCCAACATTTTTTTCTTTACTAAAAATTTGTGGTTAACATCTCAACTGTCCCTGGATGCCATTTCCAGTTTACAAGAGCAGGGTTGGGGTCTCCTCCAGGTACTGAAGCTATGCCTCATTTTGCCCGGGGAGCTGGCTGGACCCTTCGCAGTTCTCTTTGCAAAGCAACTGGCTCTGCCATCCCCTGCATGTCTCCCAGCATCGCTGCACTGTTGATCCGTTCCTCATCAGGGGTGGGATCCTCAGCATCTCACTGACACCAGAAGCCACCGAGACAGGTCCTGGTGACAGTAACAGCTGGGCAGAAACGAGTGCTTCACAGAGGATGGGAAAAAAAAAAAAGCAATTTTATTTAAGAAAATAACTATTCATAATTGGGCCTCTGTCACTTTAAATTTTAATGGTAATAGTAGTACTGGAACTTTAAATTACAGCTTTCAGTGGTTTCATGCTGAATCTCTCAATTACTTTTGGTAACTCCCTTCCCGGCGCGTGTGCACCACGACATTGATAGCGCCACTCAAATCAAAATTCCCACCCGGGGGCCAGGCTGCCAGGTATGGATTGCATGGATCCATCACCAGCAAGCAGACGGGCGCACAGAGAGGTGTCGCTCCCTGGCCTGGGCAAACCCTGGCAAGCCTCATGAAAAAAAAAAAAAAAGTTTAAAAATTGCACATTTTTGGCACTAGGACAGGGTCCAGCCCACCTGCTCTCTCCCCACAGGGTGGGCTGGGGGATGCTCCTGCAGCACAGCCCTTGGTGCAAGGGGAGGCAGCCCTGGGAGAGGCAAGGAGATGAGTCAAAAGTGACTTTTGCGACTATTTTTGGGGTGGCCATTGAGGTTGCCATTGCACGGAGAAGTCAGAGGCAGCAAAGTGATAGGGGTCTTGCAGTTGGGACACAGAGGGAGAGTGGGGAAAAGCTTTCCTTCCAAGAGAGCAAACCTGTATAAAGAGCAACCCAAGAGGATGGGGGGAAAAATAGGAAAAAAGGAAAAAATTTTCAGGTGTGAGGCATTTTGCTGCAAATTAAGTCCGTGTTATGGATTTTTGGCTGTTACTTCAAGCTCTGTTCTATCATTTAACCTCCCGTTACAGTATTTGTGCATACCTGGTGCCCAGCCCCGTCACCAGCAGCTCCAGCCCTCAACCTAGAGACAAGCCCGAACCTGGCGAGGGGAAACGCTCGGTGCCATACGACCTGAAAATTCATCTTTAAAATCCGGAATGGTAGAGGGGGTCGAAAATTATTGCCGTGAAACAGGCTGTGCGAGTGACCAGCTTTGAAAACACCTGGGGTGGCTGGTAAAGGAGGAGGAGGAATTTCACGCCGGTTGGACCTTAGGTTGATGGGAGCCAGAAGCAGCTGAGCCCGCAGTTTACAATAAGTAGGTGGGAACAAGAGACCACTTTGTCCTTCCAGTCACCCTGCCCGGATAACTGGAAATCTGCATACGGTGGCTTAACACCAGCTCAGACAGGGCTCCTATCTATTCCCACTCCCAGCCTGGATGAAAAGCACGGGGATGGAGGTCACATAAACTCGCTCTGTTCCTGCAGTTCAGGGCTATTTGCATAATCCAAGCTTTCGTTTTAAACAAATTAAGTGCCTGGCACTTTATGGTTGTGAAGAAACCTCCCCGAGGTGTGAGTGAAGTATGGAGCCACTGAAAAGCAAAGTCCACGGCAGGTCGAGTGGGAAATGGCAGCGCGGAGGAATGAATGCTTCATAATGTAAACAGAAGTGCAAGAGACGGGAAATTTTTCACATTTTATTAAATCAGAATTTTACAGTAGTTGTTGAAAGCAAAAAACACTGAATTATATTTAGATAATCGTTCCATAAATAATGTGTGTTTTCACAGCAGTCACAAAGTCTGGAATTTATGTGCTAATTACAGACCCCAAATCATCTCTGCACAGATTTGCAATTAAAACTGAAATATTTTCATATACAATGTGAGCCCTGTATTCATAGCAACAGCTAAGAGACATGCTGGTTGCAGTTTGCTCAGTAAATCTGAATATTTTATGTTTGAACACAATTGTTTCACTATTGTTGTTCTTACGTTTGGTATTTTAAAAGCTGAAAGAGTTTAAAGCTGAGTGCCACATTGTGGATTGCTACTCCTTTTAGAAAAAAATATTCTCTATATAGTAATGTATATAATGCAACAATCTAAGGGTACAAACGATTATTGAAAGACATAGAGAAAGCAAAATTCCTGCGTATGGTTATCTTCTTAATAAATATTGTAAAAACACATACTTTTAAAACCCTGCAGTGACAGCAAAGTGCAGGAAGAATGCAAAATTAGGGAGAACGTTGAATAATTCAGTAGCTTGTTATGTGATTAGATCTGATTGGCCCATGCTAAGATGCTGCCCATAAAAATGATTTCCCATGGTAGCATTGGTCTAGGGGTGGGGGGTTTATGATGTCCATAAAATGGAAGAACAAGGCTTACTGGAACTAATAATATCATGGCTGCGCAGAATGATTGATGATCTTTAAAAAGGCCCAGATTGGTTTCATCTTTCTTCAGATTTTATCACTCACTCTTTCTTAGTCACGTGCAATCACTAAGGCCAAGAGAGGTAACAAGTGTTTGATGTATGATACTTGAGCCACTTTTGTCAGAACTGCATTTATTTTAAACTGCTCTCGTATTTGATACTCCCAACATGTAGATGTTCTCTATGTTTATTTTTTCTCCAGCTGATGAGAACAGGCACTCCTGGGGTTGGGTCAAGAGGTAAGCCAAGCTTGTGTTAGAGCAACGGTGCCAAAAATCGCAGTAAAAATTAAACAGATCCTCCTTTCTTGCACTGGGACCATTTCCATTACTGATTAAATGGATAAAGAGCTGTGCGGGGCTGACATCTTCTTGGGAGAACCTCATATCCTTTATTATTTGCAGTACGAGCACACCTTTCAGAATGCTACTTACACTTCTTGGAATATATTATCCGTTTCAATTTACTCTATCCTTCACAATCTGCAGAGACCCACAAAAGCTCCTTTTATGTCAGAAGAAATTTCAGACGAATAGGGGAAAAAATACTTAATTTAACCAATTGGGAAAAAAAGGGTCATTTCCACTTGTTTCTGCAAGCTCACACATCTCCTCAAATACGACAAATCAAGCCAGATATCTTAATCATTTGTTGGAAACATCCTTATCAGTAACTTATTCGTAAAGATTGCAGATGTGTGAGCTGAAAAATGTTTGGCAGGGTCCCAAAGGGGAAAGACAGATCATTAGAAGGTTGATCAAATAGCGGTGTGTTGGGAGTCCTGCTTATTTGGAGAACTTTCCGTTATCCCCGCATGTTCTGCTTGGAAAAATAAGAGATAAATCAGCAGGACATCAGGTTTTCTGGGACCCGACGCTGACAAAAACACGTATGTTTGCATGCATAGGTATGATGACAAGACCGTATGCATCCCTGCCCCACACCTGGATGCTTCTGCGTGGACACGCAGGTCCTCCCACTCCCCGTGACTTTGCCTCCTGTGGAGCCTAACGGTTTTTCTGTTTTTACCATTTAAGCGCTGTCTCAACACTGTTTAGCGAAATCAAGAGCGGGGTTCTCGGCAATTAATTTCTGCCATCAATAGTGTTCTTGAACCGGGCAACTCCCCTCGGAACGGGAGAGCCGAAGCAGCCCAGCCTGCGCCAGCCAGAGAGCAAGACAATTCATTAGACGACTCCGCAGCAGCTAAAAGTGGCGGGGGATGTCAGCCCCTAGCTCCCGCGCTTCAATACTAATGAGAGTCATTGCATATTCATAACCCTAAATACAGTCAGCTTCTGATAAAAACTTTTGTCATCGGAGCTTCACAGCGAGAGCAAAGCACCGCTCTCCCCGTGTCGCGGCACTTCCACCGAGCCGGCGCAGGAGCAAGATTGATTGTTTTGCAACGCAGCCTGACAGGGAACTAAGAGATACTGCCCCAAGGGTCCCGAAACTAAGCTTAGTTTGATTACAAGGCTCCAAGTAATCAAAGAAACAAAAGGGGAGGGGCGGGGGGGGGAAGAAACGGGGAGAAGAGTGTTGTTTTGTCTTGTTGGTGGGTTTTGGGGCTTGGGTGTGGGGGGTTTTTTTTATTATTTTTTTTTTGAAAGATAAAGGAGGCTCTAAAGATGTAGCTCCCCTTATTGAGTGTTGAGAGTAATTATCTGTTAGGCGTTTAAAACAGTTCATATCAATTTTTATCAGGGAAGAAGAAGAACGGCAGGCGCTAGCAAACTTGTTCCCATGTTGTAGGAACACTGCTGCATGTCTTAATAGATACAAATCTCTAAAACTGTATGAAGTTTCACGTCAATATGAATAGCAAAGATTAGTGAACTCAACCTGTCAGATATTAAAATCAGCTCTGCCAAGTGTTGCGCTACCCAGAATCCACTTCTTGCGGGTTCCTTTTCATTTTTGTTGTCAGCTCTGTCGTCTTCTCATCATTGTTGCTATTTTTATTATTAGTTTTGAGAAACTACCCATCTCCTTGGCTGGCAGTCAAATCCTGGAGGTGCACGGCTCTGCTAGCCTTTGACCTCGCAATACCTGTCTGCTGGGGCAGCTGTTAGCATCCCCTGGAGTCAAAGAAGAGAAACGTGTGTTTCAGCACCCACTTTGAAAAAGCCTTGAGCATTTTCTCACTCATAATGATGTCTTCAGCTGGAATGCCAGCACATTTCCACATCTTTTTGACAGGCAAGCAGACTATAAAATATACATAAAATTAAATAAAACAGGACATTAACACAAAGGTTTCAAAATCTGATTACAGCGCAGGGTTGGATTTTTTTTTTTTTTTTTTCAGCAATTATAAAATTGTGAGTTCGGGGGAAAAAAAAAAAACAAAACCCTGCACGGCTCAAGAGAAATCATGAAGGATTAAGGATGGGGAGGTTTCTCTAAACTGTTAAATATCTCAGTCACATGTATACAGGCTTTGAAAATAGAGAAATCTTGTAGTTATGATTGATTGAGGTAACTGATTATCCACAGATATTTTAAGTGTTGAGACATTAAATTGTCAGCCATATCAGTTTGATTGCAGTAAAACATGAAAACATTGACTTTTGTCTAGTTAGAGAAATTTATTTTTCCCAGAATGACAATCCTTTAAGTAGAAACCAGGCAGCTTGCCAGCTCTCCATGTCATACACTGAAGTTTGCAAATGCAACCCATATTTTCAAATGTTTTTCAAGGTTCAATGAATGGTGCATAGGTCTTTGGCAAACAGTCTTGTAATAAACAGATTTCCATACACTGCTTCAATCTTCCTTAAGCCTGGTGTAGACTAGTATTTATTCATTACGAATAAATGAATGGCATAGACAGTGGTTTGAATTCAAGGTGTATACGTACGCACAGCTCTTCACTTATGTAAAATATCTCTCTAAAAGGAACAGTAACCCTCCTTGGACTGAAGCTATAGGAATAAGTTTGATTAATATGTTTTACAAGCCTGAAGTAAATGCTCATCATAACTGTCAGCAAGCTGACAGCTTTCAAAAAAGAGCCTTTGTTCCTGGAATGAGTAATTTGTGTGATCTTCTTTAAGATACCACACTCAAAACCTTAGAGGAAGAAGGTGTTACATTCAAGCGGATTCTACTCAGAATGGGATTGCTGTTAAGTCTGCTTTGTATTCCCGATCCTTGATAGGCACACAGTATTTGACAGGATAGCAGCTTTTTATTATTATTATTATTATTATTATTGTTGTTGTTGTCATTATTATTTGTTGTTCTTGCTTGTCAGAACACCTCTGCTTTCTCATTAGGCAGAGGTGTACTCAATGAGTTTTGTACCTACACGTGCGGGATAGCTGACACTACCCAATGCCCTGCATCACCTTTGTGCTTCCTTGTGGATTAATAGGATGTAGAGAATTACAGGATCCCATAAAAACTTACTCTTGATTGACTGAAAGTGCAAGGAAGTAGACCGAAGCTTGGAGGACCACAGAGGGATGATAGAGCCGTACCCTGAGAAGCAAAGGGAACAGCTACTCCCTCTTTTCTAGGGTGTTAAACATTTTCCCCTTACTGGAGTAGCAACACCTCTGCCACAAAGAATTAGGCAGTGACACGTTGTGTCTCCAGTGTTAACGAGCAAGTACCTCAAGAACATGTCAACCGCTGAAAAATAAAACTGAGGTTACCCATTAGTGTGGGAAAATATTTCCTTCCTGACCTCTTCAGGCAAAAAGGTTACTGTACAGCATGAAACATTAGGTTTGATTACTTTTAGATAGCCAAACTTTGCTCTCGGTTGTATAATTTTGAAGTCGGGAAAGAGCATTTGGCTTAAATAGACCCATATTTATCTGTTTACATGAGTAGCTACAGTGAATAATAACAATGAACTAATCCAAGCCTTTTAAAAAATCCGGTCAAAATGTTTGACGTTGGTGCTGGATTCCAGTTTGATTTCCAGCCAAAGAGAGGAATTAATCTTTATTTCTTTCCATTCTTGTGCCATTCTATTTTTGTTCTGTGGGTCTGCATAGAACAGAGGAGTTGTCTTTTGTCATTCGTCTACATCCACTCAACTAGTCCTTTCTTTTCCAGGTTTCAGGTATTTCCAAGGTAAGTCAGTCTCAGACTGAGGGCTAACCATTTGTTTTGCAATCCAACATGCTAAATAAAACCTAGGTCCAAGGTGTGTCCCCCGAGTGAGTGTCCTTCCCAAAGTGAGGTGAACAAACCTGGATGTGCTCCTACACCCAACACAATGTGGTTAGTATGACAATATGACACTGGTGTCTGTATTATTCACAGGTTTAGAGCACACCAAAAAAAAAACCAAAAACAACAACAAAAAAACCCAAAAAAAAAAAAAAAAAAAAAAGCCCATCCTTATTTAATTGCTGATTGAGTTATTGCTGTTATTTTAAATATGGGATTGCCTGAAGACAAGCTAGCTCACTGCTCCTCACAAGCAGACTTGGAGGGGTCTCCACTGGCACTACTGACATCCTGGTAGGCTCCATAGTCTGCTCCCACAGGACAAATCAGGAGACTCGGGCTCAGTGCTGGGAGCCACATCTTGAGCATGGACAGACAGACAGGTCGTTGTGCAGTGTGGGACCTTGCAAGGAGGTGGCCAAGACAGTCAGAGCTCGACAACCATCTCGGTTGCCCCAACAGCCTTCCACTGGTCAAATTAGTTTGACAGCCCCTCTAAGAAACTTCTTGACAACAGCTAGCTCTTACCTTCTCCTTCTCAGTCAGCTCTATGGACACATCCCAAGTAACACAGCAGAGGTGATTATCCATCCTCACCATTTGCCCGTACAACTTTAATTCACCTTAAAGAGGTGAATTTAAGGATGCAGAGGATTGATGCACTACAAATAATAAAATAATACCCAGTTAAATCTAAGGTAGGAGTCTGTTCTTTCCTACACAGCTAGTTATTTCCTTAAACACTCTTTTTAGCTTATCCTTACCATAAGATTTTGGAAAGACCGGGATTTTTTCTTCCTTGTCCACCTTTACCTATTTTGCCCTAATTCAGCTCCTGTTGGCAGAAGCAGCGTTGTTTTGGTCCTGATTCTCCTGCATTATGATCTTCTTTAGAAGAACTCAACAGTTTTCCGAGCACCAGAATGAGCCTCGAATTTCACACCATTTTTTAAAAGAAACTCAAAACCCCAAAGTTAATAGCATTAGTGCCTTTCAATCACTAAGAAGGAGGATGGGGGATGTTACATATTAGTATTACTGCCTTAAAAAGACAATGTATATTCCCATCTATACATACTGTACTTAATAATTTTCTCGGTTCAGAATCCTGGAGGGAGATCATTCAGTCCTGGTAATTTGCTATTACTGAATCCCTCAAATTGCTCCATCGTTTTCATGCCATACATCAGCCCGTTAAGGCCACATTTTTATTTCCAGTGAAAAGTGACCTTGGAATAGAATTCAGAAACAAAAATACATTAAAAGCGTGGGGGAGCTGATTCACTAGAAAAAGGTTAAGTTCTGAGTATTGGTAAGTGTTGACAATGAGGAAATGTAATAAAAGTCTATAAATATTTGAGGGCTTTTAACAGTAATCATGGAGAAAAAAAAATTGCTGATTTTGTCATTAAAATATTTATCCTGATGTATCTGTTTTATGGGAGAAAATGGGCTCAGTATTTCAGCCACTGTAGTGTGGTAACTGGTGTTAACTTTAAATCTTTAATCACAACTACTGTAAGACAGTCAGTTGAGATAATGGGGTGAAAATATGAAAAAGAAAATAGAGGGCAATGTTTGGAACTTTTATTTGAAAGCATAATCCACGGAATTATGCTGCAGCATCCCAGATTAATTTCCAGAATCCCCATTAACTAGATAGAACTCCAGTGAAATGTACAGTCGGAAACAGCCCTCCTTTGACATGGGGAATAACAAAATGGAGAAAGGAAGAAATGAAGGAACAGAGAAACTCAACATCCGACCCAGCTGTCCCCTCACTTCGGCACGTGGTACTGTCTACACATGTACCACTTGCACTGGTAATTAATTTAATAATACGATATCTGTTCTAGGGATCTCTGGCTATTTTTATTTCTCATACCTTCTTTGATCTTTTACTCTTAACTGCTCCTGGCCTGTCAGTGTATGCGCTAATCTATTTATGTTACCTGGCAAAGTTTCAACTCTAAATTTCTTTGAGTTCTTGAGGTCCCGCCTTGACTTTGTACTTTCCTAAACCGAAATTAAAACAAATAAAGCTGAAGCAGGATTGCTTCCAACTGCTTTGGGGGAAACACGAAGTCATAGGAGTTACGACCAGCTTACTCCACACGAATGGCCCTCATTTTGTTTAAAAACTGAAAGTCCCATGGAAAGGTGGACCCAAATGAGATTAAGTAATCACAAGTCTGTGGTAGAGCCATGTAATAGTTTCAAGTGTATTGTTAACAGATTTATTTCTTATTTCATTGTTTGCACTCATATACCTTATATTTTGATGACACCAAGCTGACTGATGCAGTTGACACACCTGATGGACAGGATGCCATCCAGAGGGACCTGTACAGGCTCAGGAAGTGGGCCTGTGCCAACCTCATGAGGTTCAACAAGGCCAAGTGCAGGGTCCTGCACCTGGGTTAGGGGAACCCCCAGTATCAGCCCAGGCTGGGGATGAAGGGATGGAGAGCAACCCCAAGGAAAAGGACTTGGGGGTATTGGGGAATGAGAAGCTGGACATGACTGGGCAATGTCCACTTGCAGCCAACAAGGCCCCCTGCTTCCTGGGCTGCATCCCCAGCAAGGCAAGGAGAGGGATTCTGTCCCTCTAGTCCACTCTGGGGAGAACCCGCCAGTGCTGCCTCCAGCTCTGGGGCCACCAACATCAGAAGGACATGGAACTGTTGGAGCGGGGCCAGAGGAGGCCATGGAGATGCTGGGAGGGCTGGAGCCCCTCTGGTGGGAGGACAGGCTGAGAGAGTTGGGGGGTTCAGCCTGGAGAAGAGAAGGCTCCGGGGAAACATTAGAGCCCCTTCCAGTCCCTCAAGGGGCTCCAGGAAAGCTGGGGAGGGACTCTAGATCAGGGAGAGGGGCCATAGGAGGTGGTGGAAGGGTTTGACACTGAAAGAGGGGAGATTTAGACTAGGCAGAAGGAGGATATTTTTTATGATAAGGGTGGTGAGAGCCTGGCCCAGGTTGCCCCGAGAAGCTGTGGCTGCCCCATCCCTGGAGGGGTTCAAGGCCAGGTTGGAGGGGGCTTGGAGCTACCTGGTCCAGTGGAAGATGTCCCCTGTCATGGCAAGGGGTTGGACTCGATGGCCTTTAAAACTCCCTTCAAACCCAAACTATTCTATGCTTCTATGATTCTTTGATTTTAAGACTCTATATTTTATTATTTAGTTAAGGGAATACCTTGTGCTACCATCATTTCCTCTGCTTGTCATGACATAATGTTAACTAGTTGGTGTTGCGAAAGGGTTAATCACGACCAAATAGAGGACTTCTCAATTGAATAGGCATTGTCAAAAGGCCACACTTTTGATTAATAGTCCTGAAGAGTTTTCCTTCCCAACTTCAGCTGCTCAACAGCAAGTCATAACATATCTTGCAGCTCAGATCCTATGGGGATCCATTACTGTGGGTAATACCAAACGTGCAGCAGTGTCTGCACTGGTACTGCCAGTGTCACCAGCAAGTTTGGACTCTTTTCATTAAAACGCATGAATGGGGTTGATAAACGTCTTTTTATCCATCAGGTTTCCCTACCTTGTGCTTGGGAAGGAGGTGACTGCTTGCTCACTGCCCATTGTGCTCTTGCAGTCTCTAGGGCCATGAACCTGGTCACCTAAAGGTACACAAGAAGAAGCATCTTATTTTTGTGTGACCATTCAATCTAGCCACTGCCTGGCCCTGAGTTATCTCATGGTAATAGGACAAACTCTTAGTCTCTCGTAGAAGAAGATGCATGCTCAACAAAGATGAAAAAAAGTTATATGGACATTTCCAGTGGGGGGAATAGCTCTCTGATTTCCACTGCTTAACAGTTCTTTGGGGTTTTTTTCTTCAAAAACACAAATCTGCATCATTATATTTGAAAAGTATAAATTTAATTACTTTTTTTATTTTGAAAAAAAAATCAATATTAAATAATCTATGAATTTAATCTTTTTTCTTTTCCCTGAATCCTCAGGAAGAAGTTAAGTTAACATTGAAACAAGTGAGACATTTTGGTACTTTCTTTTTCTTTCTTCCTTTCCTTCTTTCCTTCTTTCTTTCTTTCTTTCCCTTAGTACCTATACCAGTTATTTTTCTACCCTAAACCTTATCACTGTTTTCTCTTTTGCATTTTAAAAAGTAAAGCACCCAATGCATCAGAGAGGATACCTTTTGCAAGTTTTAAAGCACAAAGAGGAATTTGGAGAAAAAATTAGAAAACCAAAGCGGTGTGTTTTTAATTCCTGTGGGATACCTGGATTTCAGGTGTAAAGCTGAGGGAATAACAATTATTCTCTCCCATAAACATTTTCTGATTTAGCACTTTGGAATTCTGGCATATTCTTTTAGTTCTTTGCTATTATTATCATACTAATTGTGTGTACAAATAAAACACCTTAAATAAACTCACTGAGAAAAATTTTCAAAAATAAAAATGGCTTCTTTTTTCTTTTTTTTTGCTTTTTTTTTTTTTTTTTTGCTTTTCCAGACTTCATAGCCTGTCCCTGAAAATCATACAAGCTTTTTCCAGAGTCAGAATTCAACCTCCCCTTTCCTTTGTGTCTGGTGTAACCTTTGCTGAAACAGCCAATTGATTAATATTTTCTTTGCTACCGTTTTGTGCCTGCAACCAGCAGAGTGACACAGCAAACGGAGCAGGTAGGCACACAATCCAGTTATCGAATGGCACAGGGAATTAACCATTTGCTAATTAAGGGTTGTTCATACCGCACTTTAATACAAAGTGTTTGTATTTTTGTAAAGTAAATATTTATATACATTGTTCATGTAATTTAATTTATGTCTCTCTCTCTGTGTGAAATATATGAAGGTTATTTATGGTCTGTGTCAAAAGGTTATGAACAAATTGAATTTATGGAAAGGGATCACCATTCCCTTGTGATTACCGCAGTAGTTGTTTTTCAAGTGTTTTAAAAAAAATATACAGACCAGTCTCATCCTGTTTGGTGTTCACCAAAACCAATGGCTCTTAAGTTCCTGGCAGTAGTTCTTTAAACTAAGTGAGGTTATCTGGCACTAAAACACATGAGGAGATGTTGCAACATCAATTACTAAGTGGAAGAAACTTCTATGTGTAGACCACAAGTTGGAAAACCACACGTGAGCAGTGTTTCCACCTACAGGAGACAATCACCTGGAAATCCACAGGTCTGTCCTTATCCTCTCATTCTGCTGCAAGGAGCTCTCCGTCCTACAATAAATGCTCTGTTGCTCATGTTTTGAGAGAAAGAGGGACGTATTCAGTCCAGCAAGCATTCTTCTTCTGGGCCAATCTCTGGAGCGCATCCTTGAGCCGGTAGAAGAGTTGTTGGGTAACACACAAGGTCACCTAAGGGTACAACACAACATCAGTTCCTGTAATTAAGATAATCATCAATCTAGGGCACAAAAGTAATGATTTTCTTCCCAATTAATTTTCTTTCTACTTCTTTGCTATGTCAGGAAAGTGGCAGACCCTCAGCAGACTACCAAACGCCATTTTAATAACTGATATTCACCAATGAAAAGAAATATGAATGTTACCAATAACGGTGCTTGTTGTACTAGATGCCTGAAAAGACAATCTTTGCCAAGGTATGCACAAAGACCTTTCTGCTTTTCTGGCCCATTCCAATAACTTTTTTCCATGTATTCACATCAAATCATATTCTGCTGCACTTTGTGACAGGTCAAATGTGATAAATCCGTTTTCACATTAAAAGTCGCTCGCAAAGAAGTACCAGCATGTATTCTCTGTGTTTTTTTTTCACTAAACATTAGCAAGTCTTCTGTAGGACATGCTATCAGCCTCTTGGTTTGTTACTGCAATTCTTGTTTATTAAAGGCATTAAATGTATTAAAATGCAGAAGAAATTTATCTATTTGAAAATTACTTTATTTATTTAGGATTTTAACAGGGTTTTAACATTTGGCTATCAAAATTCAGGTCCTTTATTATATTTTGATGTATTTATTTTTACAGAAATTTTGAAATTAGGTTAGAATGATTCCTTTTCTTTTATGATCAAGACACATGCTTTTAACTAGCCTGTAACCTCATCTATTGCACGGTAATTACAGACGATGCAACAGTTTAGAGTATTTACATAAGCTGATCAGACACAGTAAACGATCAGCACAAACTTTAATAACATCAGATTAAATCTTGAAGTTATTAATTCATTTTTAGTCAGTACTTGTATAAACATTCGTGGGAGTGATTGCAAAGAGTAGGTGATGACCTCGAGATTTCATCCAGAGCTAATAGATTTAGTCTGAGGTTTCTTCTTCACTGTTAGACGCTAAAAGAGCCCATCATCAATTAATCTGAATGTTTGCTTTAATATAACTCTTTTATGACTGAAGTTTGAAGATATTTCCTTGAACTAGAGATATTTTAGTGGTTTAATCTCATAATAAGTATTAAACATAACTTGACAATATAGATTATCAGACTGAATGGTTTTAATAAACTTAGAGTTAATTTGCTGAAAAATTATAATTACATCTTTTTTAATCAGAGCTTGAGTTCATGAAGGGGGGAAATTAACTTTCTCATATGGCCAAATCCTTGTTTCTCTTCAATTCCTCTTCAATGTAGCTTTGCCTGAGTGAGGGTTGAATAGAGATTTGACTGTGGTAAATACAGTGCCCAGAAAAATTATGTCTTTTCCTGGTGTTACGATCAAGACAGTTACTATTCAACATTGTGTTTTGTTCTAAATGTGTTTGCCGGAGCATGCTAATGTTTATAAACTATCAGTACCCAATTTGTCCTATCTGTAAAGAACGGGGCAAAAACAATTCTTGGTTACTATGTCAGCTGCTTTTTTTTTTTGCTTTTTTTTTTTAATTTTCCAAAGGTTATGACACCAGGCTGTTTGTATATCAGCTACCAGATGCATAAATGATCAAATTAGGAGAAGTAGGATTTTTTTTTACTCTGAAGTTTACGCAGTAAATTATTATTCAAGAAGGGCAGATGAGCAGAGATCTTCCATTGAAGACTCTCTGAGAAGAGAGATGTGGTTTGGTGCCAGGTCAAAAGAGTTACTCATCAGAAGGCCTCAAGGACAAGGTTTCTGACAGAAACCTAAGTTTATTTGAAGACCAGTGTCTGTCACCACCCACTACAGTTATCCCAGAGCTCTACATGGAGGATTTTTTTCACAAGAGAGTCCTTAGTATTTTATATTATGAATATGAGTTTGATTATTATTTTCTTGTCTATTTTGGTTTGGATTTTTTTTGGCATATGAGGAGTGGATAAAGTCCGTACTTGGTTATTTAGCTGTGGTTACTCTAAGGAGTAAGTCTACAGTCTGCAGGTGGATTGCAGAGGGATTTTGGCAGTGCATTCAACATATTGAGAAAACCCATTTTTCCTGCTAATATTTTCCATTCTAAGTCACTCTCATGCCAATGTTTGTGGTGACTGTCACAAAAAATGCGGGGAATAGGCTGATGAGAGATCCTTTAGAAATCAAACCATATGAAGAATTTTATTAAAATGCATTGTATACTGAGTCCAGTTCCCTATTGTTCCTCCCGCTACACAGCCGCTGCAATGCGGGTTCAAAATTACCAAAGCTGAACTTTGGTAATTTCTATGTCAACACGCTTATAATGAGTAATGGCTATGTCAACATGGGCAACGTATCCCACGCTCCAACCCCAAACTGCTGGCAGCCCCACCCAGATGCCTCTTGGACCCTTAAAATGTGAAACTGATGTTTGAGCTCTGGCCCTCTGGGAGCATTGGCCAGTCCTCAAGAGCTGAGCCCTGGGTGCTCCCTGTGGCCTCCCCCGGCAGCCAAAAATTGCCAGGACTCACATCCAACCAAAGCAAGTCAACTGCCGTTGCTGGGAGACGGTGTACAGCCGTTCCTTCTGGACAAAGAGTTAAATTCTTTGCCAACAGCCCTCCCCTGGGGTTAAACTGCTCCCTGCCCCTTCCTCCCATGGCTCGCAGGCAGCAGACCACACTGCATTTATTTAGATAACACACTTTTCACGAAAATTGAGTCCGTGTTCTATAGCAGTGCTTCAGATTAATATATTTTTATTTCCTAAAAGCCTGTCATTTTAAAGTACCTCATATATATGGATATATGTAGAAGAGATCATATACATATATAATCTCTATGACTTAAAAGGCAAGAAATCTTATATATACATATACATGTGTGCATGTCTGTGCATGATCCCTCCTAATTTAGGACGGCACGAAAGACTTGTCAGCATTTTGCTACGGAGATGGAAGCGGGAGATGGAAGTGGCTTTTTTTTAACACCTGGAATATCACCTGCCACCTGGAGAGGCTCAACACAGCCGCCAGAGATGTGAGGTCTGGACACTAATTTCTGGTGTGTGACCCCAGAGCTCCAGCCCAGTCGGTTGGAGGCACGTGGTGTAGTTTTGGCCGGCGTTTTGCACCCATTTGGCATCAGAATGGACACCTAGGCAAGGCATGGAGCGATAAAGAGTTAGTCCCACTGACCTTAACAAAAATCCCAGGGAGAGGAAAAGAAAAAATCATCGTTCATTTGTGGAGCCCTGAGATAAGCAAGTTTCTTTCATAACTTAAAAATGTTCCAGGACGTGCCAGTATAAAACAAAAGAGCTCTGGTACAGCCAAGAGGAAAGTATACAACACAAATAAAAACATATGGAGACTCTTAGAAACAAGCTAGAATTTGTCTCCTACAAAGCCCCAAACACGTGCTCCCCTGTCCCTCCCGCATCTCTCAAGGAAAGGGTGGTTCTGGGTTTCCTTCTCCTGATGGGGAGCTCAGCAGCGTGTTCCCATTCCAGCACTTCTTCCAAAACTGCCACCGTGTCCCACTTAATCTCTGACACCTGCTACGGAATATTTCACAATTTGCTCTGTCTCGCTTGAGGTAGCAAAGGGGGGAAAGGACACAGGCACCATCAGAGGTTGTGCCCAAGACTGCAATGGATGCTTCCAAAGCAGGCAAGCTCTTGCATCGCTTGCAGAGGGTGTTTGTGTCACGGACATCGTCCAAGGAACAGCAGCATCAGTACAGGTGCTGACACCCCAAATTCGGTGAGAATGGAAGGACTCATGCGATTCCTCGGGCCAGCCTTTCTTTCATGGTCACCTCTTTCACAACACGTGATGTTTTGGAGTGCTGCTGCTGTTGCACCCAAGCAGCCTGTGGCACTGGGTGAGGAGGCAGCTTTTCCAAGCCTCACACAAGTAAATGCATTAAAAATGTAGACCATGCTATCCGTCACATATTTGTGTGTTCAGGTGGCTTATTGGGATGTGGCCTATTGTGACACCACGAAATCTGTTACATACATCTGTGGTTGTTTAATGTCATACAGCTTTCATTAAACACGTGTTGGCCAATGTTCTCCTGCCCTTCCAGATCCAGCTTGGTTCTCATAGACCACAAATCTCAGTCTAAATCCTTCCTTGTCCTACTCCTTGTCAAGAGTGGAAGACACTGGGAGCTGTTATATCCTACTTCAAGTAACAGGGTCTTCAAAGGCTGTGGACAAGCTTGGGATTGCCACAGCTTTATGTCCGTCCATGCAGGGGCCAAACTAAGTACTCCAAAAAAGTTCACATTCAACACATTGTGTGACAGAAAAGAAAGGGACATTACAGATGCTGAATATGCTGAGACCATCCTCTGGGGACTGACCTCTGCTGTGAGCACCGGGTGGGAACACTGCAAGAACAATGCAAAGGGTCTGAGGCGTCCCTTAGATGCAGCCTCCTTGTCTTGAGCCATTAATTCAAGTATGAATTACAACACCCAGTTGAATGGAATGGAGTGGAGTGGAGAATAGCATAGCAGAGCATAGCATAGCATAGAATAGAATAGAATAGAATAGAATAGAATAGAATAGAATAGAATAGAATAGAATAGAATAGAATAGAATAGAATAGAAATTTCAGTTGGAAGGGACCTACAATGACCATCTTGTCCAACGGCCTGACTGCTTCAGGGCTGGCCAAAAGTTAAACTATATTATTAAGGGCATTGCCCAAATGCCTCTTAAACACTGACAGGCTTGGGGCATCAACCACCTTTCTAGGAAGCCTGTTCTAGGGTGTGACCACTCTCTTAGTTAAAGAAATGCTTCTTAATGACCAGTCTGAACCTCCCCTGGCACAGCTTTGAACCATTCCCACACATCCTGTCCCTGGATACCAGGGAGAAGAGGTCAGCACCTACCTCTCTCTCCACTTGCCTTCCTCAGGAAGCTATAGAGAGCAATGAGGTCACCCCTCAGCCTCCTTCTCTCCAAACTAGACAAACCCAATGTCCTCAGACACTCCATACCTTCCAGCCCTTCCACCAGCTCTATTGCCCAGTTTGGGGTATTCTGCCTGGAAATCAGGGTCCAAGTGGCAATGTGTGAGGTCTATCTCGAACTCATAGACCTATCACAACTGTAGGCCAAGAAGGACCATATTGGAACTTGCCATCTCTTGTTGATAGCCCTGTATCTGTCTGTCCAAGGGTGGCTCCCTGGAAACAGATGTAGACCTACAGAGCCACAAAAGAGTTGCTCCAAAGGGCAAGGATAGAGGCAGCGTTGGCCATGATATGGGAAAAGTTAATAATAGATTAAATAAAATAAAAAAAACTTTCCTCTTTTGCTCTTCAAAACTAAGTTGGCCTCCCTTGCCCTCTGAAACCAAGGCAATTGTTGGCAATAGATTCATCATCCTAAGGCACAAATTTCCCAAAGGAGCCCAAGGGTTGGACTCCTGCCTCCTCTCGGTGCTGACCTGTACAACAACCTGTCACGTAAAAGGGAGCAGCCACACAGCTGCCTGGTGTTCCCCATGTCCACGAGTACCATGTCCATCCTGGTGGCAGTTACTTACAGGTGTCAGAGATGAGGAGTGGGTCCACAACAACCACAGATTAACACCCCACATCCCAAAGTGAGGGTCACCTTCTCAGTCACCTTCTCTACTCAGGGGTGAAAAGACACTGAGGTGGACACAGAAGGTATTTTAGGATGCATGAGATAAGCTTTTTAATAAAATAAACTGATTTGGGGAAATTAAACTCTGCTGTTATTCCAATTTTCCTGAAAGATGTCTGTTTCCATGCTGTTTCTAGATATTGAACAAACCTTTCTCCCATCAATAAGAAATGTAAGTAACATTACATTTTCTACCCACTGTCACATGGAGCAATGCAAAAACATAAACTGGTATACCTTTTTTACATTGGATATTAGATTTTTCAGCATTTCCACCACCCTACAGAAATTATATTCACACAGTACAAAAAATTTCAAACAATGGTAATAGTGGGAGGAAAAAAAATCTGGTTTGCTTTTTTTTTCCCTAACTTGGTGTTAACTTAATGATATGTGACATTGCTATCAGTGCAGTGCAATAAAAATGAAATGGTACCCAATGTGCACAGACACTATGGAAATTTCAAATGACAACAGCAACAACAAAAATTATACTTTCCCTTTCCTTTCCTATGCCCTTTGCATTAACGTAAGGATATGTGACTTCGCTATCCATGCACTGCAATAAAAATGAAATTGGTGGCCAATGTGCCCAGACAGAGCCTTCAAATAAAACAAAAATAAAATTATACTCCTTTGCATCATGTAAAAAATACAGGATGCGAGGCACAAATTTCACTTCGTTGCCACATCACAAATAATATGCCAGCTGAGAACCTATATTTCTTTCTCATCATGAGGGAGGAAAAAAAATGTACTTTGGAACAATATTTTTTTTTAATTTCTCTTCATTTTATAAACACTAAAAAACGTGTTTTAAAACAGTTTCTTATATTAGACTCATATTGTGTTTATACGTTTCCTAAATGAATGCTTTTTTGGTAACATGTTTGTGTCTAACGTTACTCATATAAATAAAAATATACAGTCATTTTATGGGATAATAGGCAAACAGACATCTGCATGCAACATTTCCCTCATTAGATGTTATCATGTTAGCATATTTTTATGACTTCGCTGCAAAATACAATGTGCTGATTTGAAACCTTCTTAAATATAACTTATTATGTATGTTAACAACCCAAATGCTTTAGTTATGCTTGGAGAATTGTTTAATAAAGGAGTAGTTAACGCTGCCGTAGCGCGAGGGGATGTGACCTGGAGGAATATGCCCACAAGAGCAGCAGCTCCTCGCCTGTGATTAGCGAACTGATGAAGGTCCACCAGCCCCTTGCTCCAGACGAAGGGGCAGCCGGCTGACTGTCCTCGTTTGCAGCTACTAAGCCGCACTGCAAATAATTAGGCACGTATTAGGTGCCTTAGCGTTATTTCCCCACTTAGTCTTTTTCATCATTAACACAGAGATGCACAGCTTTTATCGAAAATAGCCAGCAGAACACAGGGTTATCCAAAAGACCACAGTTTTTGAGAAAATGCTTCAAAACAACTACAGTAAGTGAAAGGCAGTAGTCTGGAGGACTCAGAGTAAGGAACTCTCCCTTTTTGATGTGGCCGGGGGCAGAACTCTGTCTTTGGGTAGTGGTTTAACACAAGCACAGCCATCAGGGCTAAAAACCCTCCTTGGAAAAGGAAGAAGGGATGGAGAGCTCATCCACTGGTAACACCAGGCCAAGGCACCAACAGCACATGGGCAGATGAGGGTATCTGCTGGTTTCAATTACACGGGGGCGCGTACGGCCAGCAAAGCAAAAAAAAAATCAAGGAATCAGACGGGTTAACAATTTGGCCACAAAAACGCACAAATGCTCTATCGCTATCGCATCACGCTAGGAAAGTGCCAGGCAAGCCAAGCCGCGGAGAGCAGAAACTACCGAGGAAGAGATTTACACGCTGGTCAGTCCGAGCAAACCCTCTGTTCTGCTCTGAATGCATTTAAAGGCTTTCTTCGCCGCGATTGTAAGAAGGGAATGAATCCTCCAAACTATTAGTGCTTTCAGCTGGGTTTGATCAAATTGTCACACCCTCCATGCCCAGGCTCTAAAAGATGAATGCATAATTGAGAAATTCTCCCTTCTAAAATATTTCTTAAATCCAACAACAAAAGAGTTTAATCAGAAAGTTACTCCCTTTTCAGGGATAGTTCTGCCATAGCTGTTTGGATAAAATGACTGGAAATCAGAGCTACAGTCATTTAAATAATCTGTTAAAAAGCTATTACGTTTCCCTAATGCTAGTCATTTTTAAATGGCTCTTGGTTTGATTCATGAACAATACATGAACAGTACATGATTCACATTGGCAATTTTTATTAAGGACTTATACCAAAAAGAATGTCAGACCAGGTGAAATCCATTGTATATTGCAACATTTTCATACATATATATTTATTTTTTTTTAAAATAGCATGCATTAAGGTTCAACTTCCCATCGACCAAAGTTGACAGAGAAGTTGGGCCTGCCACAGAAGATCAAGGAGCCAACGGAGGCTGAAAGATATTATATAGATAATTGTAAAGATCTTGCTGCAGTTCAAGTGCTTTTGAAGTTCTGTAATGACTTTTTGCTATCAGAAACTGTCAGGTTTAATTGAAGTCAAAGCTTGCTACTTAATCATGAGATCCATAAGTGTGTAAATATTAGTGCTGCTGCTAAGCAATGAATCGCCTTAGTATTAATTAGGTGAAAAAAAAAATGCTTTGCACCGATTTAAGGGCATGGCACACAGTGGGCTGCCCTGTTGGTGTATTTGCAGGGAGGATCATGCAACTTCAGGGAATGGGGAACCTCTGATTTTAATTCCATCTCTAACTGACTTAGATTGGGGCTTGGATGAGTTACTTGCCCTCCACACAGCTGCTTCTCCCTTGTCACGACCATAAGGTACGGGTCAGATAAATTATTACCCACCTGACAGGGATACTGCAAGGACTAAAAATTTCGCTGGAATTGGAAAATTTCCTACAGTTTAATCTGTTCAATTATTCCTATATTTTGAAGTCCAGCATAATGCATAATAAGTGAGCATAAAGGCAGTCACCTAAGGTTTTATAACCCTTACTTTATAAACCCAACTTATTACCCATGCTTCCTATGCACAGCCAATGTGGGGATGATTTTAAAAGCAGAGTTATTGCTAATTGCCATTTTGAAACAAACAATATATTGCCGGTTGAGCAATATGATCAAAATCCAAAGCATTGTTTCTGCTGTGTTATAAAAGAAGTTGGATTATGCAACTCGGTGCCAAAGTGACTTAGATCTGCTTAAAGAGTTCTAAATTATGGTAAGCATTTAAACTGATAAGCAGAGATTTAATGTGGGCCACAATAGGATTAATGAATAAATATCAGGGTCTTATGTTACCTATTTACAATCACATTTAAAAGTAGCACTACAGCTCTTGGTTATACTCGGGGTACGCTTCATACTGGCAGTGAAGCAACGTGTCTACAGAGCCTCTTGCTTGAGCTGAAGAATTCCCAGGACACAATTTTTTGGCTTTACAGATCATCTCGTTAAAGTTCGTCCACTTTTCAAAGTTTTATGGAAACCTTAACATACTCCTCAGCACAGGGCACTCTCACAACTCTGCTGCCCGCCACATACCAGAGTCACCCTGGGGGAAAACAAATAGTGTGGCCGGGGGTCCTGGGCGAAGTGTACTTCTAGGACACATTAAATTTTAACGTGTCCCAGTTGCACCCCATTTGGGGAAATGATGCCTCTTTTATTGTTAAGTTACTCAGGCCCGTAATCAGGTCCCTAATATGTTCAACAAAGCATCAGGATACATGAAATATCTTACCAGATAATCCTCTTTGGAATCCACAGTTCAGTTATTAAGTATTCCTTTCACTAATCTCTGTAATCCTCTGTTGATATAGGTCAGTAAAACAGTGGCTAAACCCCACGTGATAAAACTAAGTCTAGATTTTGCAACCACTCTTCTTCCATTTTTTGTTGTATTTTTTCTCAGCTGCTCTTATTCCTGAAGGGATGTGACCAGGGCTACAGATGTTGCACGTGGCAGCTCCCAGAAGCCACGGGGAAGGTCTTAACACCAGTATGTCAGCCAAGAGTCGAGACCCACCAGCAAACTCAAGACGTACTCAGAAAACGTGTGTGAAAGTCAGGACAGGGACTATATATGCCGTTTGATAACTGAGATGACATTAGCTCACTGGTGTTCGCAGCCACTGGATTAGCAATCAGTGTTAAATCTTCACACGCAATGAAAGTTAACAATGCTGGTTTTATATTGTCCCAAAAAAAATCATCGAGTCTGTTTTCTCCTTTTGATTACAGTTCATTTAAGGGAAGAACGTTACTGCATGCTTTGAAAATGTTTTATGTGTCTTTGGCTGATAGAACACACAAAACGTTTGAATAGGCCCATTTATTTGAGCAGACGTATTAAATAATACTTTAAATGTGAACATGCGTGTCATAAATTTTGTAGTCTCTTTAAAGTAGGATAAATCTGTGTATTTAAAATAGTCTTTCTTCAAAGACATCTTTTTCCTTTTTTTTTTTTTTTTCAAACAGTCATAAAGGAAACTCTGATTTGTGCTGCATGAACAATGCCAGCATCATCATTTTAATGTTATCCATATGGGCTTCTAATAATAGATAAGAGACTACATTTGTATTGTATGTCTTAGAGACATTTAAAATCTTGATAAGGAAAGGCTGATTTCATTGGCCCCACAGTTAAAGGAAAGCAGACCCTAATTAAAAGAATTCTGTTCTGAATTAACTAGTTTGACATGTGCTAATTGACAGTTCCTGTGAAATGGTTCTAATTAAAGTCAATATGTCTTTTTCAATTAAAAGGAAATTAAGAATATACTAATATACATTAACAACTTAATCTGCCTTCAATATCCCATACATCAGCTGCTTTTTTTCTAATGTTATTGGAGAACCATCTGACATGCATCTTCTACTGTTTGGTTATGGTATCTCATTATTACTCAACAAGAACGCAGGCACTGGTGGATATCCCCTAGAGCAAAAGGAGAACTTGCCTGTACCCCATGCATGCAATTCCTTATCTCTTGCCTGACAGAAGGTAAAATCACCTTTCCACGGATAGAAAAAAAAAAAAACAAACAGAATTTTCTCACGAGCAGAGACATCTCCTTATTAATTGCACACCGGGGCAAGTATTGACAATTAGTCAGTGGATTCAAACTTTTAATAGAAGCCTTAGACATGAGGATGCACTGCTCGACTCTTCTTTGGTTATTTGGCCCAAGGAAAAGCAGGGGTTTGACTTTTGAGAGACATCTCTCATGCTCTGCTTCAGAAGTAAATGCAGGGCAGAGCTCTCTGGTGGGAATGCTTTTAATTGTATATACAAGAAGAAAATAGAAAACATGCTTGCTTGGTAGAGCAGTGCTGAAAACCATCCCATTGTTGTTGCTGGAAATGTGACGTGGCTGTTTATAGCCGCAAAATTAAGTATTCAAATGTGCAGTTGACTTTTTGCTACCAATTCCTGTTGCTACTGACTTTACTAACTAAAAAAGCTCCATTAAAAATATCAGTCCCCATGCCAATAAGATCGCTATCTCGAAGGTATGGTGAACTATGCAGAAGATTAACATCTGCTTATGTGAACTTTGCTATTGATTTTTCATAGTTTTTATTTTCTTGTTTGGGAACTAATAATGAAAAACAGTCCATACATTTTGGGGAGAGCAGAGACACCAGGGGAACAAGCAGAGTTAATTGACTTAACAGGTAATTAGATAGCTGCTTTAAAAAAAAAAAACTGCCTCATATAGGCTGGTAAGAACACAATCTCACTTCTATTATAAATTTTGTATCTCAGGGAACACTACTTCATCTATGAATATTCACTCTGCTGAATTTATCATAAAGAGAATATATTATCTAGCCAGATTTTACCAAAGCTTGGCTTGGCTCCAGCAGTTTTCAAGTGACTCTTTTAAATCATAACAAAAACATGTATATTTTTTTCAAGAAGATGAAAATTCAGCAAATAGTCATTTACCTGTGACATCATGAGACAAATTAAGAGACAGTAAATAGATTTTTGTGGGTCCAGAAACTGAACCAGAGGGTTGTTGAGAGTGCAGCTGAGCTGCATATGAACTTGGGAGTTGTGGTGAGGTGTTATTTTTTACTTTTGCTTGAGCTTGTTGGCTTTCCTGGTATTTGTTTAAATTTATATTCATTTTAAGAAGCAACCAATATCCAAAATATTTCATACTATTGAAATAAAAATGACCATGTTGTTTATTATTGTCTGGTTCTGTTTAACAGAAAGAACACAGCCAGATTTTCAGGACTGTGTGACCAGATTTCATATAGGCAGCTACTTCATTTTTGCAAAAGCAAATGTCAACAAAAGGCTTAAAACTTTGTCCCAAAGTGTCTACTAGGCACCTTAAATTGCCTCATCTTAAAGTTAAAAACAACTTCCCTGACCAGCCCTCCTAAAACCCTATAGACCACTTACACAGAGTTTTGGACCTAACAATATGTTTGGGCTGACCATCTCGGTTCTCAGTCTGGATGAAGCTTTTTGGCTAGTCATTATGAGACCACGGGCTTCAGAAAGTTTCTCACCCCTCACTTGTGCTGTTGGTGGGTCCCTGTGATTCTAAAGGAAGATTTTTAAAAGGGGAAAAGAATTCAGAAAACCTGAAATTAGGAAAAGGAGCGGCTGAGATACAGACCCTGAAAAGCGACTGGCTGGTTCTGCCGAATGGAGTGAAATGCCCAGATCCCTTTGAGGACCTGGGATAAAGGGCCTGATGTGTTATTTCAATATAAAAACTCTCTTTGACCAAACCAGGTGCTGAGATAATGAAGTTCCTGGAGATATCCTTGTGGGAAGGAAAAACAGTTGTACATTTTCAACTGAAGCTCAAAAACAATTTTTTCTTTTATTTTAAATGCAGAAAGCTCCCACAAGCAAAGTGGACTGTGGCTCTTTGATGCCACACCTATGTATTCATTGTAATCTTCTAATATCTCATTATGTAGCCGGGGGTAGGATTTTCAAAGATCACTTATAAGTGTGCCAAGGACAATATATGACTCAGAGATGCCACCCTTTTCTCAGCATCGGACCTTTAACCATTGCTTCAGTACGGTGCCGGTACAGACGCACCACTGAAGAGAGATGTTAAACAAGTCTCTAAACTGGTAAATAAACAAATCTCTGGGAGACAGCAGAAATTCTGACTACTTGTATTCATTAAAATTCCATGGTACTTTGCACAAGAGGAATGCTAATCCCGGAGTCTAAACTGAGACCCAATCCCGCAGGCCTTTAAAATGTGCTTAAAATTGAGTAAGGCTACTTGCAAGGTTCAGTTTCTGGACCTGGGTAACTGCAGCCCAGCAGTTTCCTGTCTTTTTTTTTTTCCACAGGCTGAACTATTCTTTCTTCTCTCACCTCCTTTCACTGTGGCTTTGCTGTAAACTTCTAGGAAATTATTTCATATATTCCATATTTCAGCTGCATTCCACACACAAGTGAAAGGACAAGGATAACGGTATGTGAAGCAGTCTGAAAATTACAGAATCACATGGGGTTGGAAGGGACCTCTGGAGATCGTCCAGTCCAACTCCCTGCCAGAGCAGGTCCACCCAGAGCAGGTCCCACAGGAACGTGTCCAGGTGGGGTTTGAATGTCTCCAGAGAAGGAGACTCCACCACCTCTGTGGGCAGCCTCTTCCAAGGCTCTGCCACCCTCACAGGAAAGAAGTTCCTCCTCATGTTTAGATGGAACTTCTTATATTCAAGTTTGTGCCCATTTCCTCTTGTCCTATCCCTGGACACCACTGAAAAAAGACTGGCCCCATCCTCCTGACACCCTCCCTTTAAGTATTTATAAGCATAAATTATTTTCCTCTTACTCCCCTTGCTAGGCCTGTGTCAGTATTTCAACTCCTTGATCCAAAGGTGGGGAGAAAAGGGGGAAAGAAGATCGAGCATAATTTAAAAAAACCAGCTGACTTGAATCTGAAAACACTTATGAAATGAGTTTTACTTGACTCATAAAAGTAGTGATATTGATTTGGAAAAGCCACTATTTACATGTCAGTGTACTGCTTTTCCAGGACATGTGAGAATCTTCTCAAAATGCCAACTTTTGCAGTGAGGTCAGTGCTGGTGGCTCTGGAGTACTCCTTGCTCACACGGGTAGTCTCAAAAGCCAGGGGAGCAGGTAGGAAGAGAAACTCCATGCAAGGATCCTGTTTTATATAAATACTTTACTATCAAATAAGCAGCATCAATACCCTCAAGAAAAAAAAAAAAAAATAAAAAAGGCCAAAAAAAATCACTGTATGAATCAGAGTAGTAAACTTGCGAATTACCTTCCTGTGGATGAAGGTCTTGATGCTTTTCAGTGGAGTCTGACAGCCCTGAAAGTCAAAAACACAATGAGACCAGGAAAAAAAGAGAGAAAAAAAAAAAATCCAGTTCCTTGGAACCTTCCAGAATGCAGCTCTCTCTGTCTTTGTATAAATAATTAGTGAAGCAGCCTTTCTGTTTATATCCAGCCTAGCTAGATAGAGCTGTTTGTGTGGGGAAAGAACTGCTGTGTTCTTGATGCAAGCCAAGCACATCCTATAAATTCTAGAGTCCAAGAAAAAATTTGTCTTGGCAACAGGTCTGCTCAAGAAACCAGCATGTGGGACATGGGATGCTGTGGTCCATGTGAAAAACCTCTGGTTAGCAAGTTGTTGGTTTTTTTTTTCTCTTCAAGCATCTGTCCTTCTTGCTTCCCTTCCTTCTTCCCCCCTCCCTGCTCGCAGCGCTCGCTGTACGCAGTCATATTTTCCTCACCACGAATGCTGTGCGAGTTATACATCCTCCTAATACATACATTATGGAACGTGTTTGTTTTTGCTGTTAGAACAGATAAACATATTTTCAACATGGATTTGCTCATAAGCTGAAAAAACAAAGTCATGTGGGGTGTTTTTAATATCTTGTTGGCTTCGCTATTGAGAGCATTTGGCCCCAGGCAGCCTTCATTTACATACCATGCCCCACATCTTTTCTATTATTGTTAATTAAATATTCACATTTCAGTGTTCCTGATCCTGACCCCTATTTGTTTCACACATTCTTTTGTACTTGGTGGCATTAATTTTTCTGGCATTATTATTAATACTATCATGCAAAAAATTATTTTGTTAAAGTCATCCTCTTCATTGACAGTGAAAGTGACTTAAAATTGGTAAAGTGTCTGTCTCCCCCTGTTTCATACAGTCAGGTAGACTAGTACAGAAAATAACCATGGCTAAGGAGGTGTACCAGTTTCCATTTTAAACTCTTATATTTAAGTATTCAAATTTTTCTAAGCTTTACTTTGAAACTTTTACATTTTGGGTTAAGCTTTGTAATCTTCACCTTTGCTCCAAGGTGTGTATTTTAAGAAGTTAATTACAAAGATACACCTTTCTATCAACCATAACAAAAGTTTGATCCGAAACAACTGGCTATAGATAGTTGAAAAATTACATGGAGCAACTTTCCAAGAATCTTTCCCTCCACTATGACAGAAAAATCTCTTTTTAACTGTGCCTTGGTCCAGATTTTGACTTGATTACCCTCTGCAGGGTGTTTGAAGGATCAGAAGATCTCCTTGTAAATCCAGCAAGGAGCAAGCCCACAGGGATGCTCTTCAGAGGGTTCTGCAGCTCCTGGGAGGTATCCAACTGACCATCCAAAATCAGGCAATGGATGGGACTCATGTTACCTGAAACAATGGTTTATTCAACCTTCGCACCTTTGTGGGCAGCAGTGTGACTTTCCGTGAGCCATGGAGATGCAAGAAAGTCCTCAGTTCTGCCTGGAGTCATTCTGAGACCTTCCAGACCTGCCCTAACCTGGACAACCTGTTGTAGACACATCAGCATTACTTTATGAGCCAAGAGACTCTGAAGCCCCAAAGCAAAGTTTTTCTTCCAAGTCCTCCATGTGCTCCAACACTTTTGCCTACACTCCAGGAAGGTGCATTTAAAAACTGACTCTGTAGGTAGAATCATAGAATCATGGAATCGTCCAGGTTGGAAGAGACCCTTGGGATCATCGAGTCCAACCATCTACCCTACACTACAAAGTTCTCCCCTAACCATATCCCCCAACACCACATCTAAACGTCTCTTAAACACATCCAGGGATGGTGACTCAACCACCTCCCTGGGCAGCCTATTCCAATGCCCGACCACTCTTTCTGTGAAAAATTCTTTCCTAATGTTCAGTCTAAACCTACCCTGTTGGAGCTTGAAGCCATTCCCTCTTGTTCTGTCATTAGTTACCTGTGCGAAGTGGCCCGCACCAACCTCTCTACAGTGTCCTTTCAAGTAGTTGAAGAGAGTGATCAGGTCTCCCCTCAGCCTCCTCTTCCTCATACTAAACAGTCCCAGCTCCTTCAACTGCTCTTCATATGATTTGTTTTCCAGGCCCTTCACCAGCTTCGTTGCCCTCCTCTGCACTCGCTCCAGCACCTCAATACCTCTCTTGTATTGATGTGCCCAAAACTGGACACATAGGTGCATACAGACTTTGTGAAAATGTGCTTAGCAGTGGGTACGCATCAAAGTTGACACTGGTCTTTGCAAAATAGTGGCCAGATAAAGTCAGTAAAGGTCATCTCATGCACCATATGACAGGGAACTTTTATTCATGTCAAGCCCCGGAATGCACGCCTGAGTGTCACACCAACGCACGCTGACGCAATGGGGTTCATGTAGGTGCATCCGTCTATCTCCATGCCCTGTATTAAAGGAGTGAGATGTCTGATACCTCTACAAAAAGAGAACGTGCTGAAGTGCTGCAGAGATCAGTGAAATGTGCCGGGCAGAGTCCAGTAAAAGCATATGAAAAGTATCCTGCAGAGAGTACTCCTAGTTCTGATCACAGGTAATTCTGAAATGGATAGCAGTGAAAAGCAGACTGGCACTGAAAAGCTCTCTGAAATGTGTAGGCACCTTTGTTCCACTGTCACTGCCGTTGCACCTCTGGCTAAAGGCCTATTAAATTTTTTGGGTGGCTAATTTAGCTTCCTTACCCATGATACCCAGAAGGGAGGCTGTGCTGGTGACTGAGATGGGAAAAATAGGCTGTGGATATCACGTACAGTTCAGTCTCCTTTGGAAGTCGGTGGGAGAGTTTCCACGGATTTCAAAGGGTGTCGGCTCAGCCCCCACCGGCCTCTAAGTACCAACATCCCCAAATCTAAAGCTAGAAATCCCATCTCCAGTGCCAAAGTATAGCTGGTTTTTGAGGTCACATCCCTCTCTGTGAGAACTGAGCAGCGTTCGTAGAAACCCATTATTTCTGAAAACAGGCACCTAACTCCTATGACAGCACATGCACGAGCAAGTTTGGAAACTTCAGTGTAAGGCAGGAAAGACAAAGGAAAACAAGCATGCAAGAATTCAAGGGGAGGATTGGTTGTCCTGAAAGGCATTTGCATTCTGCTGGCGTAGTCCACCTCAAATACACTAAATACTGCTCGTTCTCTAACCTTTGTGTGATGTTTTTCTGCCTTCTTAGAGCCGTGGGAATACTGTAGGAATATTATGCTTTCTTTGGTGGAGAAACACCACGCATCTATGAAGCTAAAATTTAATATAATCTCAAAGACATCAGATTACGTGTTGCAGTGGTGCGTCGTCATGTTCTTGTTTGGGCAGCTGAGTTAACTATTATGGGCTTGATCTGTGAAACGCCTTCCCAAGCCAAAAAAGCAGCCCACTGCCATCAGTTAAGCACGCGTCTGTCTATGCATGGATCAGATGGAAAGGCTGGAGTCCTGAAGTGGTCCTAAACCCAAGCCAGATGATGGTCTAATGTGAGACTTCTTACTCAGCCCAGCTGAAATCAATGGGGCCGTTGGATGAAAAAAAAAGAATTATTCACCAATGAGAGTGGGGAATTTTCAGTCTGACCTTTCACGTTCCACATGGGTTTTGTGTATACGCTTATCAAAAATGAAATGTAATTTTATATTTTATAGTTTGAATCATATAGAATCAGCATAATTTATGCAGGATCCCACATGCCTGTTAAGTAGTCAGAATGCTTTTCATGAAGAGGAAGCATGCATAAAGGCAGATCTGAGATATCTATATGTGTATGCGTGCAACGAGCAGAACAAATTTACTGAGAATAACTTACTGGAAAGAAACTCTCTAGCTGTGACATTTTACACCAGTTTGAAGAACACAAGAGGACAATTTTTACACGTATCAATAATTAAGAGGGGGTTTTTGAAATTCATTTCATTCCTTTTCCTGTTTTTTTCCGGTAAACAGGAAATTGCAGTTTTCTGAGATGGTGGGGAAGTGCTATCCCACAGTTTCCGAAAGGCCAAGCTCAGTGATGTAAAACGGCATGGGATCTTGTAGATGGGTTATGAGGAACCTATGAGGAATCTCTGAGGATAACCATATCAGTAAGTGTAGTGATAGGACGAGGGGAAAGGGTTTGAGACTGAAAGAGGGGAGATTGAGATGAGATCTGGGGAAGAACTTCTTTGCTGTGAGGGTGGTGAGAGCCTGGCCCAGGTTGCCCCGAGAAGCTGTGGCTGCCCCATCCCTGGAGGGGTTCAAGGCCAGGTTGGAGGGGGCTTGGAGCAACCTGGTCTGGTGGGAGGTGTCCCTGCCCAGGGCAGGGGGTGGCACTGGGTGGGCTTTAAGGTCCCTTCCAACCTGAACCATTCTATGATTTTATGATTCCATGATTTAATGATTCTACGATTCTATGAACCAGCTGGGGTGGCAGCGGAGACGTTTATGTTGTGTTTGTTTAGGTTTGGTGCCCTCCCAGCCATTCTATCGCCAGAGCCATGATTAAAACATTGTCGTCTCCAGAGGAAGGCAAGGTGTACCTGCCCTGCAGGCAGCCCACCAGCCTCTCAGCCAGCTGGTTTGAGAGCTGAGAGAGGTTTCTCGCCCCACTCTCAGAATGCTTTTTCAGGTTTTTCGCCCTGCTTTCGGCATGTGGGCGAAAGATCATGCTCTGGCAAATTAAACTGGAATGAAAACCAAGCCTTTTCTCTGTGTTTATGTTATAGCTTCCTCCTTATCTCTGCATGTACCGCCCAAGTGACAGCTCCCAGATCTGGGGTAGCCTTCGTGTCGAAGTTTTGCTTCTCACCGCCGTACAGAGGACGTGCTTGTGTGTTTTGTTCTTGTTTTTTGAGAACGTATCTATTTATTGCCCGTTTATTTGAAGTGTACATGCATATATTCAAGCACGAGCCCATGTACATTCATTGACGAAATGTAAATCCCACTCTACACATTCTATGGAAAACATCTGCGGATTTTAATTAAACTCGTGCATTGCAACCAAAGCTACAGCCAAAATCTTTTAAAGAGTGGTGAAACAGCGGCAGACAGAGGTGTAGGGCAGAGCTATAACCTAACAAATTAAAATGTCCTAACAGCCTATATACAAAGTACATGCATGAAAAATTGCATTAGTACAGCCCAAATTGCACACAATGAAGAAAGCACTCAGGGTTTTTGAAGAACAACATTTTCAATCCTTTGCCAACTGTTGTCTGCAAATATCTCCATTTATTTTATGTACCTACTATTTGGCATGGGACGATCTGCACAAATTATGTTGGCAGGAAAGACAAAAAAAAACAAATAACAGGAAACAAGCTCCAGAAAAAATGCTGATCTCCAAATAATATTTAAGATTTTCACCAAACAAAACGTCAAAGTAAGGAAGAAGAGCAAAGTGTTTTGGCTTCAGTGGTAGAATGTGGATGCATGTAGTGTACATTATTATTATATAGAGTCTTGTGATCCTTCTCTGTGTTTCTCTTTGCAGCCATAAGATGAGGGGGTGATCACCAGTGGGAAATGAACAGTCACTGCAGTATCGGATTGGGCTGGAATCTGTCATATTTGGAAACCAGTGTGAATAGCGTGGTCTTACACCCAGAATAAGAAAGGAATGTTAAAGTTCTGGTTGGGCAAAATGATCCCCACATAAGAAGAAAGCAAGACCACTCAGTTCCTGGCACGTATTTAAATGCATTTTGACACTTCACATAGCTTAAGTTTATACATCTTATTAAAATTTTCCTGGTTTGTTTTTGTTTGTTTAAAAATAAAGCTAAATTTAAAAAAAAATAAAGTTGGATATTTGGTCAAGACTCTCCCTTCAGTGACTTATTAGCAGTAATTAACAGTAAATCCAGTCTTTCAAAGCCATGGTCCTCAGGAACTCAGTCCTTTGTAATGTAGGGCCTTTGTTGTAAGTTGTTTTGATGGAGAAGGCACAGCCCTTTCCAGAGTGCACCACACAAAAACAAGCCCCAGCACAATTTATTTTAGGTCAATACGTTAACTACCTTTTTTTCTGATACCAGATTTGAGCTAAGATAACGTTTGTTAGTACAGGAAGAAGTTGTAATTGTGTAATCTAGAAAAATAATTATACTTGATTGAGATACAGTTCTTTCAAAAGAGGTTAATGATATATTCCCTTTTTTCCCCCTTCCAAAGTGACAAATTATAAAGTCAATTAATCAAAGAAGAAGTTAGGGTCACCTTGACACGTACTTTTCTGTCGTCCTTGTTGATGTCAACAGATGCGTAGGGTGCCTGCAGACCACCAGGTGATCCACAGGGCAGGTCAGAGCATTTTACTCTAAATTCCCTGGGTGGTGTGGGCTGTTGGGGTGATAATTGGTCTTTATGGTCTTGTCACACAATAGACTTTCTGGTCAGGGGTAACCTTTCTTGTAAGGAAACCATAGATGTAGCAGCAATGGTTGACCATTTACTTCTTTATACGCCTTTTGTGGCCATGTTCATTTGAGGCGCTTGTGACCTCAGCTGCTTGAGACAAGGGACATGATGTCCAAACCAAGAAATTAGCAAATTTTACTCGGAAAGCTTCCCCTACTTGCATCAAAGTGAAGTTTTCACTTGACACCAACAGGCCCATAATTTCTCCTGCATTTGCCATTACTGACCCTTCCAGTGTTGTATAACCTTGATGTGCAGAAACAGTTAAAGCCAGGTTTTCTCCCCAGAACATGTGTGCATATGGCAAAACACAGTTTGAACATTTCTTACATGCATTTACTGACCTTTGACCACCAGCCAGGAACACAAAAGAAACTAGAAAGGATCCCAACAAGCCTAATATCTCTCCTTACCCACATCATAGTATACCGAGCCCAGCCTAGTTTCTCTCCTTAGCATTCGCAGTACACCTAGTCCAGTCCTTTGGCAGAATTTCTAAGGATTTTCAGGAATACAGGATCAAGCTGTTCCCTGCAGCCTAGGGCCTTGTGCTGTCTCTCTCAGCTACTGTCACACATGAAATGATATCACAACCTTTTGAAACTTTTTCATGTCTTTTGGGAGATGAGTAGGTACTACCATAAAATGTTATAGAACTTATCTTTATTTGACAGGGACTTTGTTTTATACTGCTCATAGAAATATCTAGCCGTAAAAAATATGTGGGACTCAACTCACCCACCTTTAACTGTTTAAAATTTAGTTTCTCTCATCTAGAAGTATTTATTTCCCTCCGTGGATAAAAAAGGGAAGGAAACAAAGAGCAATACAGTAGAGTAGGTGTCTTGATTTCAGGTTGGGTATCCAACCAACTCCTCTCTGTCTGAAAGAGATTTCCCCAGCTGGGCAGGACTATCACAATGTATTGTAGGTGTCTTTCCTTTTCTCATTGCCATTTTGAAATGTTAATTTTTTCAAAGGTTTCAGGTGTAGAAGGCTCAGACATGGAGAGCAGTTTGGGGAATATAAGGCAGGGGATGATCTACCTTCTCCATTGTGTTTTGCTTCATGAAGCGGATAGAGGGAACAGGGGTCATCATGGAGTGTGAATCTTCTTTGGGCTTCCACCCTTGTGCCAGAAAGAGAGATGAAGTCTGGCCTACAGGTTCACAGCCTAACTATTTGATCTGTATGTTTGAGTGGACTAAGGACAACCTTTGCTTTATTCTCTTAGCATCTTCAGGACCACTTTGGAAAGCAAAGTGACCAAGTTTCATCTAGTCTGTTGTTCAAGAGCTGTTCATCCCAAACCACTGTTTGCGCAAACCAACAAAGCTGTTGCCACCACACATAAATTATATTCTCCACTCCCAGCATCAAGGTTGAAAAAATAATTTCACTCTTTCTGGATGGAATAAGAAAATCTATCATTCATTAAAAAAGCTCTCTGCTACAAATTACTTAGTTACAAATACCCTCCACAATGTCTTTCTTTACTTGTGAATGTTTTAGAGGCAGAACCAGATTTTCGAAGAAGTCTAGGGGGATGAAAAATATATAAAGTAACCTAATTTTACAGCGTCTGGGGAAATCCTTAGCCCTGAGTTGATGCCTGTCTCTGCTCTGCTGCAACTCAGATCTCTACATGTCTCCCTGAAGCTGACATCCAACCCCGTGTCTCCAAAAACGCACAGCGCTGTCTTCCATATTGACGCTGCTTTATAACTGACTCGGGGATTAGGACTGATCCTCTGATGTCTTGGGTGAATGACTGAACTACCAGTTTATGCAAAGCCTGCCTGCATTGCCAAACCATTCCCAAGCCACCCTGTCTCGTTCCCTTTCACTTTCTGCCCCAGCTCACAAAAATACGCTCTCAGAGAAATTAAGGCGGTCTGGGACAAAGATGGAAAAGCCACCGGGAGAGGTGACCGCAGGCTTGGCTCCCAAAACTGCCCATGGACCAGCTCGCACCTCTTCCTCATGCAACAAAACTACTAGATTGCTCTGACTGGTGAGGATTTGCTCCGTCTACAGCAGTTTTCCGAAATTCTAGTACTGGAGACATGTAATCAGTTGCATGCGCTTACATGTGGGTTAATAAAGGAGGACAGGTGAAGAGCCAGGCTGTAAATCAACGGCAGAGTTCGAGTGATCTCTCTTGCAGGAGTATTGGCCACCGCTGCCGCTGCGATGCAAGCAGGGACATTCACCCTGGGTGCTCGTCCAGAAGCAAATTTCACTGATTTGGGGTGAAAGGAGGGAAGTAGAGGGAAAAGGTCCTTTCTCCAAGAGTTTTGCTCTAGGGGACAACTGTGGAAAACTGTCAAAAGTGTCCCGTCAATATATCTGAGTCCTATATCCACGGCAGCCAGGAATATCTAACTGTGTGTATGAGAAACTCTCCCTCACTCCGTTCCGGCAAAAAATGGATGGGTTTTTTTGCCTAGGAAAATGTAGGGAAGGATGCATTATAGGTAACCAAAAATTTAGGAAACGACAAAACATTGGGAAGTTATGGCCTGAAACTTTCTGATTTCCTCAGCGTGCTTGATGGTATCTGTGTGGTTTTTACCTTTTCCTCAGATTATTCAGCGTAGCGCTTCCATTGACAAAATTACTAAATGCCATGCCGTGCCAATAGGCAACTTTGAGGGCAAAGAGCAAAACCCACCTTTTCTCGTAAGCTTTCACGGGACCATTTGAGGTGTTGCTGCCTTTTTGTCGAGATGAAGTCTGGCTTTGCTGGTTTCAAGCGAGGGACACTACAAGTGTTATTAACAGCCCCCAGCCACACAGAGGCCTCTGAAGCAAAGGCAGTTCATGGTTCCACTGTTGCTTACTTTATGAGAAGCTTGTTAATGGTTTTATTCATCATATGCGCTTCAGGCAAAAGGATGAATCTACACTGGTTTATATGAAAAGTCAATCTCTGTCTACAATAGTTTGTATTTCACATGCACAGAGACACACAGACACACACCCCCCAGAAAACAGCACAAATCTAACCTTGGTAGCAACAACAACAGCAACAACAACAACAACAACAACAACAAAAAGTTAATTTTGGAAGTAATCCAATCCTTTCAAGCTGAGTTTCTTCATTCACTTCACTCTACCCAACTCATCCACAGCACAGCCCTACTAACTCTACGGGGGCTGACTCTGCCATGGGTGGAAGAGCCCACACACCATCCTCTCCAGACGCAGACACAGCCAGAGCTGCGCCTGTCCCCAGCAGAAGTAAGGCTGACACAGGCTCAGCACACCAAAACTCACGGTATTCATCAGAGTGAAGACCTAAGTACTTTATAAGGCTTTTTCTCATGGGAAAGGGATTATTCTTCCCATCGGCGCTTCTCACCTACGGGCCTCCTCTCTTTGGTTAACAGCAGGTGAGCTTCGCTCCTTAGGTGAGATGCTCAGCCTTCCAAAAGGTTTATTTGCTTTCTCTGATTTTTTATTCCCCCAACTTCAAACTTGCTCAGTGAAAATAATGGACAGAGATCTAAAATGGAATAAGTAATTGCTTGATAGCTCCTTGCTAGCTCTTTAAAGTGCCGTGCAGCTGCTGATGTATGTTTGTGCTGGCATCGCAGAGTGGAGCCCTGGGAATAAGGAATCTGATTTCAGAGAAACAAGAGCCAGCTTCAAAGAAGTGAGCAACTCTCCCCAGCTGATAGAACTTTTACTGAAGGAAAACAACAATGAAGTAAGAAACACGCCAGCAGTATCTCCTGTTACTCCTCTGCAATCCTTTTCAAAACTTTCTTCTCGCTTATCTGATTATGCACTTCCGTTTCTAAATTCTCCCTTGTGGTGGTTTTACCTTTTCTGTTAGTTTAGGTGTTTGATTGTAGATTTCAGTGTGAGACCACATTACTTCAAAGCACATTATATTAGTTATTAAAGGGGGGGGAGGCAGGGGGAACCTCCTGCAATTGCAATATATCCTTAGAGGTCTCTCCAGAATGGGAAACCAATTTGAGGTCTATTAGGCAACCTTTTTTTTTCTTTAAATATAGATTAAAGGGGTATTATCCTCTAATAATGAGCTAGTCCAGAATTTTTGTTCACTGATGCTATGGTATTTAAATATTACAGCTAATCTAGTTTGATCATATTTAGCCAGGAATGAGCTGGTTGAAATAAACACTTTAGCCACCGAAGTGTGCGCTCGGTGCTTCAAGAAAAACGCGGGGTGCAAGAGGCTGCGTTGAAAACTTACAAGTTTTAAACTTTATTTTTGCAAACAAAGAAGAGGAAAAGAAGTAGTCTTTGCAGGGTCTAGCCCTCCTCCCCTTTCACCTAATACCAATTTGGCAGCTTATTTTAGGAAGAGTAAGCCCAGGTTCTTGCAGTTACAGATCTAGTCACTCCCAGGGTGAAAATCCCAAAATCAATATACCTACACCAGTTATGTCATTCCGATTTACACCAGCCCAAGAGCTGTTTGCAGGCAGACCTCTCAATGCACGTTATTGACATGCGATAACATCTCTGCCTTTCACTTGTGGAAGATTTTTCTTTTTTTCTCTTAACTTTCCAAGCACAATTTCCTGACACTAATAGGTTGGGATGTTTCCGTGGGAAGGCTCTGTGAAAGTTATTCTTTGAGCAGGGAGAGAGCAGCACCGGTTTGTTTAGTTATTCTGAGTGTATGATGGATGAAATGTCAGAAATAATTCCACAGGCTGCTGATGCCTAGTCCCAGACGACAAATGCCTGCATTTGAAACCCCACTGCAGGTTTAATTTGCCCAAATGAATCCCCGTTGCAACACCTTTTGTTACTTTTGCAAACAGTAATAAAGTAATGCTGACAAATTGTAAACCAAGAGCAAAGGGACTCTGGAATTATTAAATATCACTCACAACTAAATTTAGCTGGTAAATCTGTACCAGCAGACAAAGTTTCAACTAGGAAATACTTTCTCTAGTCCCAATCACCTAAGACATTGAACATCTTTGAACTGCAAAAACTTTAGTGGTACCTGAGGACACTTGGGAGCCCAGTTGATGCTCTGCTCATAAAGATGGTGGGATTGTTTCTCTGAATTTGGGAAGGTTAGATAGTAGCTCCGGCAGCAAGGTGAGACCTTTCTAGGCTTTCACCGCAGTAAAACAGCATATTCAGCACAAACCAGAGAACCAGGCGGTCTTCTCACTCCTAGGGTCACATGCAGGGGCTGGAAGTACAACCTTCCTCAGGAACAGGTGACCAGAGGGACCAGCCAAAAGAGATCAGAGGAGAAAAGATTATGTATGTTTAAATGCAGTTCTAATTATGCATTTGAGGCCCTCTACCACAGACAGTAAACATGTTAACATAATCTAAGAGTTAGTCTTCCCTTAACTTCTAAGCCTCCCAGAGACTGAACCAATTATAAAACTTTGACAGTTATTTTAAGATCTACCTGCCTTTATTTCTTTCCTAATAACTGACTCCAAGGAAATGAAGAAGACCCTAACCCTGATTTTCAGAAACGCTCTCTGATTTTCCAAGCATCAGTGTGCACCTATAACCCCCTGGGTACAAAAGACAGATTTAACCTCAGCCTGCATGAAATGCACACGTGGAGAATTTGGTAGCCGTCCGTTTCTCTCATCACATTATAGGTATAAAACTGCTCTGTAAAGACCTTTTCTCTCAGTTCACTCCTATTGCAAGAGTGCACTTAGGGTGGAAAATCAGCCCCCTCGCTGCTGTGGATTGCCTCTCACAGAAAGGGCTCCAGCATTTCATTCCTAGCTGGGTGCTCAGGTCCTGCTTCTCCCTTTCTTTACTTACCAGGGCTGATTTTCACTTACAGTGTAAAAATGCCAATTTAAGAAGTAAACAAATATCATACAACTTTGTAAAATCAGTATGCCGTGTAAGCAGTATAACAGCTGCTTCCCTGGAACACCAGTAATGCAGAAGACTATATTATATTTTACCTGTCTTCTTTTTTTTTTCTGTTTTTTTTTTTCCCTGAGGATGGTATATAAAGATCCTGGATAAAAAGAGGCGTGCTTCACAAGGTTCCTTGGCTGGACAGAAGTTGGTACACAGGATTCACTTGCTACTAAGAGGCAAGCCATTCTATAAGAGGGTTTGAGATCATATTCTACCCACTGTAGCTTATGGATATTTTCGTTACGCTTATAGATGTCTAATCCTTTTTGAATCCTACTAATCTCTTGGCCTAAGTTATACCTAGTAGCAGTAAGTTCAGCAGGTTAATTACAGCTTTTGTTTAAAAAAGAAAGGAGGGGTAAGGGGGAAGCTTCCTTTGATTACATTTTCCCCTCTTTCTGCTTCATTAAACTCTGTTTCTTGAGTGGATAAACAGTAGAACCTGTTTTACCTACTCAGTAAGAGTCATTATCTCAAGTAGTGCTAATATATTCCTTCTTACTCATTTTTGTCCATCGAAAAGTCCCAATCTCTTCAATTTCAATTCATACAATAATGTGTACATTTTATTATTTTTTTTTGCAAGGCAATTCCATGCTGTGTGGGTCGGCAGACAGCAGCAAAACCATGCCACTGCGTCACCCCAGTCCCCAGACCGTGTGTTCTTACATGAAACAGCCTTTAAATAAAAGACAGAAACAATCCTGGGAGCAGAGAGTGGAACCGAAAGGATGCCCTGAGCCCCGGAGCTGTGCTCCCTTTCATCTTCTCTTGCCCGCCCGGTGAATCCTCAATCCTCCCCTTGACCACAGCCCTTTCCCTAAAGGGTGGGAAACAAGGATTTGAGCCGCCTGGGGCAGAAGGGGAAATGGGACCCACGTGTCCCTCTGTGACTGCTCTGACAATAAGGCTATTGCATTACAAGGAGGAGGCAGGCACTTGCTTTCTGTCTCCTCTTCCCAAAGTATTTTAACAGAAAACAGTGATTTACTGTGTCCAGTTCTGGGCTCCCCAGTTCAAGAAGGACTGGGAACTGCTGGAGAGGGTACAGCAGAGGGCTACAAAGATGATGAGGGGCCTGGAGCATCTCTCTTATGAGGAAAGGCTGAGGGACTTGGGTCTTTTTAGTCTGGAGAAGAGAAAACTGAGGGGGGATCAGATCATATAAATACTTAAAGGGTGGGTGTCAGGAGGATGGGGCCAGTCTTTTTTCAGTGGTGCCCAGTGACAGGACAAGGGGCAACGGGCACAAACTGGAATATAAGAAGTTCCACCTAAACATGAGGAGGAACTTCTTCACTTTGAAAGTAGCAGAGCCCTGGAAGAGGCTGCCCAGAGAGGTGGTGGAGTCTCCATCTCTGGAGACATTCAAAACCCACCTGGACACGTTCCTGTGCAACCTGCTCTGGGTGGACCTGCTCTGGCAGGGAGTTGGACTGGATGATCTCCAGAGGTCCCTTCCAACCCCATAGCATTCCGTGATTCTGTGATTCCCTTCTCAGCTCATTGGGAAACAAAGTACAAACAGAACATACAACCTACACTCATAAGATTGGTTGGCTACTAGGTGAACAGCTGCTTCTATGAACAGTTTTGAACCTGTTTTGAGGTGCTGGGTAGGAAGCACAGGCTGCTTGTTCAGCATTTTGGATTGCTCACCAAGAGCTATCTACAGCAATATCAGCCTTGGAGGCACTTCAGTCCAGGATCACCTCTGTGCCTTCAGAAGTCAGCGACCCAGAGCCCGCCTGATGGGCTAAACTATCTCCCAGACGTCTCTGTCCTCTTTGCCAGCAGTGGAAGCAGTCTAGAGTGCCAAACATTTAAAAGGATGAAATTAAGTTAAAAAAAATCCCACAATTCTGCAGGTTTCAAGGCAGCAGAGACAACCAAAGCCTGAAAACCAGATTTGAGACCCCAGCAAGGAAACACAGACCTGACTGTTCATTTTTATGTTGTTGTTTTGATGCAGTTTGGGTGCCACCAACATAGCTTTTAATCTGAGCAGTTTCTGCTCACAGTGGAGCCTCTGCAGTTGGCTTTGCCTGACCAGATTGCAGTTTAGCAGGAAATAAGACGTACTTGTTTCATTTATTTGGCATGTAGAGTTCAGCTGTAACTATTTGTAATACTTCAAAGCTTATTGCTAAACATTATGGCATATGTTTTCTTGGAGCGATGGCTTCTCAGGGATACCGGTCCTATTACCTCGTTCTTCACTGCTGATGTCATCACCCATGATAGCAGTTTCACTGAGAATACACAGTAAAAGTGACAGGAACTTCTCAAACCATATCAAGACACTGCCACATCAAGCAAGGTAACACCTCTCTGGCAGTGGCTATCAACCAGTGTTTTGAATGACCCAAAGTTGTTCCCAAAACATCTCCCTGACAAGCATAACTCTACGAACACCAAAAGAATTGGCTTGGGCTGAGTATTTATTCAGCTTTGTTGAGTTTTACTGAATTCCAGTTCCTTTTTTTGATTTTATTTATGTTTTTTAGCTGGACCTAATGTGTGTTTAAAGGTGTTAACTGGTCTGTGTCCTCACCTGGCTGGGGAGATCAAGACCAAAGCACAGTTTGACGTTGAGTAGAAGGAACTGCGTTGTGGCACGGGGGGATTAGGTTTACTTTTGTGCCCGCTGTTGATACTGCAGGGCAACCTCTCCTCTTTGTCAGTCCTAAGGCGTGTTGGTGGCGGGATCTGTCTAAAAAAAAATCTGTGAATCGTGGCCTCTGCTGCTCGGCTTGAAAAGCAAAACAGAGGTTTGTTGTTCAGTGAAGAAGCTGTTGATCATAAGTTCAATGTTTATACACTAAACATCCCAACCGCCCTTCTGTTTTTTTCCAGTGACTTTTTTTCTGTGAGGTGGAACTCCTTTCACAGCAACGACTGCCGATAAGGCACGTTAGAAGAAAAGATGTGAGGAAATAAGTGTTAGGCAGTTTGTTCTTGGCTTGCAGTGGTGTGTAAACTCCCACAGCTCCTATGTCTTCAAAGTTGCCTTGCAAATGCTAAATAACTATCACCCTTAGGTTATTTTTCCTGTTGCTCTGAAACAGTGGTTGGGAGTTGGTTATTGCCCACCTCACAAAGGCACATCACTTAAGGCTTTAGCTATTAAGGCTTTAGCTATAAGAAGGCATGGTTTAAAATGCCTGATGGCATGGTCTGGAAGCCCCCCTACACTAAGGTTCTTGCAGCACAAGCTCTGGAGGAGCTGCTTCAGGGATGGTAGCAGCAGGTGACCCTCAAGCATCTCCCTTGTGGGGAGTGAAGTAATTTGGACCCTCTCAAAAGCACAGCCAACACTTGTCCTGGAGCCAGGAGTGCAGCTTGTGAAGCACATGAATCTCATCCTTGCACTCAGCTCATAATGCTTTCGTGAAAAGTATGTTAAAAGTGTCACTAGTGCTTTAATTTAACAAGTTCCATCGCTTTCTAATGGTGCCATGCCTATGAATTACAGCATTAGTACCACAACTATTACTTGCAAGGTTTACAAGCACATTATCTTTATTCTTCTCGTAATTACCCACAAATCTCAGCTATCCTGGAGAACATAATCTACTGCAGAGCACTTCCTAATGGGACATGTGTGCCAGAAAGGAAAAATGCTTCTACAGCAACAGAGAGCTGTGCTTTTCTGTGAAGAAGACCGTGATTGCAAATTAATCCTTGGAGTACCCCTGACATAACGTACAGATCCAGCAGAGCAAATAAATCTCCTGCAGCTGACAAGCACTGCATTAGAGACCTCAACCCTGGCAACTGTTAGGACCCCTTTCTGCTGGAGGGAGGACCAAGAGAGACCGTGGGCAACTTGAAGAAAGAATAGCCCCTTGCCCTTGGGTTCATCTGGAGCTGCTGGCCTGCTCCAGTCATCCTTGGGAAGTGCTAAATATCTCCAAGGGATTGTTAATGAGGCATTTCAGATCCTGTGAGGACCCATAAAGTCAAAATATGCCGCTCAGTCACCCCACTACAGGCACAGGCTTGACCCAAAAACCAGAGTCAGATTCTTCCATGTTCCGACTCTGATATATTTCATCTCTTTGCACTAAAAAAATGAACTAGAAAGAGATGCAAATTTTTATGACGCTAAGCATTTCCTTCACTTTCTTTCATAATATGCACCATGTCCTGGTACTCAATACAAGTGCGACATATGCTGTTAGGTGGGCCCATTAATTACGGTATCTCACTAGACCTTTAAAATGAAAGCTACTGCCTCTGGTGGTTTAGGTGGAACAGAGATATATAACCTCCTAAAATATCTGCAGTAGCCCCAAGTTAACAGCCAGTATTTTTTAATCCTTTTAGTTATATTAATACCCCATTTTTTTCTGGAATGGAGTTTGCCAATATAATTTGCAATTATTACTTTGCATAATAAATTCATCATTTTGAGCTCCTGACTCTGAAAAGCAAATCACTCTGAATATATTATCTGTGGGAAATGAATTTGTTTGTGTGTTTCACCCAGATATATACAAAATATTCCTCCTCCTGGGGTGGAAGGGAAGGGTGGGATAGATTTTAATAAGACAGAAGAAGAATCGAGACAATTTTTATAATAAAATCCTGCCTAAGCCAAGCTCTCGCAGTAACAAATCCCCTGGCAGGAGGCCTGCCGGTGGACTGTGTCCAAGACCTCAGCCTGAACGGCAGCCAGGGGCTCTGCAGAACAAGCCCAACGCGGCTTATCACCTTTCCCCTCCGACTCCTCGCCCCGCTGGGGACCTCGTGCCTGAGCTGCTTCCCCCATCACCCGCAAAGAGCCCGTTTATCCCCAGGAACCAACATCAAACAGGGACACATCCCGGTTGCCTGATCCCCGTCTCATCACTTTTCCTGCCCATGAGCCAAAAATCAGGGAGATTGGACCAGCTGGCAGTGGCACCGGGTGGCTAAACTATCAGCCCGCACTTCAATTCACTGCCCGCCATAGACCCTATCTCAAGTTTTAGCCCGTAAAGGTATAGCTAAGCCGTAGCTGCCAAGAGCTTTGTGCCACGTAATGATGGAGGTAGGTTTTCCCTCTTTACCTCAGCACCCACCAGTTAATTTCCGGGAGCCTTGCTTCCCCTTTATTCTTCCTGAGGTTTAAAACCGCGCCGGCAGCTCGGTGCGCATTCTTTCCCTTATTAGTTCAGTTCCCAGGCTGACATTTTTGTCTCTGCTATAATTTTCATTTAAGCTAACAACTTACTTGCTGGGCTGCTCATTTGAGTCAATAGTCATGAGGGTTTGCCGAGAACGCTAGCCAGGAGGCAATTGCTTGATGTTGTTTTGTCGCTGCTGTTGTTTCAGAAAAAAAAAAAAAATATAATAATTAGAAACAGTGAGTCAGTGCGGGTGCTCTGGTGGTCAGATATCGTTTCTTTCATGTTAATATGAAACCACACAATTACTTTTACGGTGTATCAACATATTCCATGGGTTGTATCCTGCACCCATTTGCAGGTCACATTATTTCATTTACTTAACTGCTGTTGTGCGGGGTGAAAATTGGTGAAGAATTTGACCTTTTTAGGTCTGTAAGCATTTCACCAGGAGCCTTAGAAATCCTTCCTGTTTCTGTTCTAATTCCGTCGCTTATTAAACACTTGCATTCGGGTTTATAATCCGGCTCCATAAAATTATCCCTGGGTCTTTTCTCCCCATCGATACTTCAGCGCGGCCAAACAACAAGGTCTTGAGTTGCACGCAGTGTTCATCTGCCGCTGTGCAGACCGACAACAGCATGTGAATACAATATTCAGTAAGTGCATGAGGAAATATTTTTATTAGGCTTTTTTTTTTTTTTTTGCGAGTCACAATGGACTACAGTCAGTTTTTCATTTTTTTCCTTAAGAAATAAGACTGCTGCTTCCATATGTGATATTGAAAAGCTACTACCCCCCTATCTTTTACTTCTGTAGTCAATGCTGAGATCTCAGCCAAGGGCACAGCCTAGGCATTTGCATGTCAAGATGAAAATAATCCATTTTGATCCTCTATAGAAAATGTGGTAATAGTGGAAGAAGCTCAGAAAACATTACCCATCTCTCTGTGCCATGGGAGTCTTGAGGGAATAGCATTCCAGAGAGGGGTGTGATGCTGCAGTGCAGCGCTGTCTGAAATGCTGGGAAGAGCACAAAGAGGAATTCAGACACAACAGAAGTTATCCTGACAAAAATTGCATCTATGCTGATGGGAAAGAGAGAAAAAAAAAAAAAAGATGGAAAAAGAACAGCTGAAAAAAGGGCTGGCTTCATTCCATCTAGTGGTAGTGCTTAACTGAGATGTCTAAACTCAGGGTCTTTGGGATGTCTAAACGGGGGATGTTTTGACCATATCTATTCAGTGGGGAGAGAGAGGATCATGAGATATTTATTAATGGTGGATGGCTTGAAATAAAACCAAGATTAAAACCAGATACTGAAAAGATCGATTTATATGTAGAACTGCAGCTGGGGATGCACTGTGGTGTTTGGCCATCAGGTCGCTGCTCTTAAAATGTGTTGTGTAGCTGGGACTGACCTGGCTGGGGAGTGCGCTGCTCAAACCAAGCAGTGTGTGCTCGTACACCATAATAGTCTTTTTTGCTCTGGAGACAGATGCATGTCTCCATTCAGAAAGCCTTCAGACAATGGGGAGGACCACAGCGCCCACTGAAGCCCTGCAGAGCTCCTGCTTTCCCGAGAGGAGAGGCACACCCAACCTACGGAGACATCAGCGTGTACGACAGGCAGGGCTTCTGCCAGGACCTCCTCCAGGTAGTGGGTTGTGTGGGAGCATCATCTTCATCCACCTCCTCACCTGTGGATATTTGCAGTTGGAAGAGTAACTTCACCTTCAACTAATTACAGGAGATGTTTGATATTGCAGCCTTTGGCTGGGCCAGTGTGAAAGGAGAATCAGGTTTTGAACCTGCACCCTTCTCCTGAGTCAGTTCCCCCCAGGGTTCCCCCCAAGACTCAACACAAGAAAAGCTGGGGAGGGACTGTTTGCAAGGGCATGCAGTGATAGGATGAGGGGCAATGGTTTTAAACTAGAGTGAGGTAGGTTTAGGTTAGACATTAGGTAGAAGTTCTTTACCATGACGGTGATGAGACACTGGCCCAGGTTGCCCAGAGAGGTGGTAGAGGCCCCAGCCCTGGAAACATTCAAAGCCAGGCTTGATGAGGCTCTGAGCAATCTGGTCTAGTAAAAGATGCCCCTGCTCATTGCAGAGCGGTTGAACTAGATGACCTTTAAAGGTCCCTTCCAACCCAACACATTCTATGATTCTACAAACACAACTCTGGACTCTGGTCTAGAGGCTCCAGTCTTCAGAGCCGTTGCTGTTAACTAACGTTGACTTAAAACTCCTCATAAGTAATGGGTACAGGTTGTGAAGTCCGAACATATACAAAGACCAAGTTGCAGGAACCCAGAAAGTGAAGCAGTGAAGAGAGAAACCATGATCACGTAAGTCCAGCCCTCATTCTGTGCTGCCTTGTGTCTCCTCAGACGCCACCAGCCCTCCCAGCCGAGGCCCCGCTACGCTCGCACATCTGCAAAAGCCAACAATCCTGATTTCAGACTTGGCCTTTAGAGTATCTGTAAAGTGCCGGAGGAAATGCTCCCACACAGCTCCCTCCCACACAAACAGCCAGCGTGCAGTGCAGCGTGCTCCTTCCTCTGCTTCAGGTCCTGAGGACATAAAATGTCCCACTGGACCGAAAAAGAAAGAAAAAGGAAGAAGGGGCCTGCAATTGGAAAAAAAAAAAAAAAAACAAGTAGTACGAAATAAAAATTATGGGAGATAAATGTGCAAGAAATCCACAGGTTTAGTAAGAAATCTCTTACAGACTGATTTTTAAATGGAGAAGTATCTGTGTGTACTAATGGGGTAACAATGCTGGTGGACAGATACTGGGATTTATGGTTTTCGTTACCCGTTGGTTGTAATCCCCCTCATTTTAAATGTGCTCTTTATTTATTGCTAGGACCTTCAGAGCAAGCATAGCCGATCTGTAGGGCTGAAATATGGGAGCCAGGAAAATTACTCTGTCTCTCTCTTTGCCTCTGTGAATCCTCAAGGATTCCTCCTACCAAACTCTCATTTCTTTTCTTATTCTTCTCCAGAGCAGAACTGCTCCCATGCTCTTCTTCCTCATCTCACCTGAGATTTACCCAGGGTCCTAAGTGTTAAGATTGAGATCTTTTCTGCAGCAAAATCCTATTTAAATCTCCTGGATATTTGGTAGGAGGCAAAGAACTCAAAATCTGCAAAAATAATATGTGCTAAAATTTGCGGAAGGAATAAAATTAATGCATATGCCATGGCACTACCCTGTACTACTTCCCATCTGGGAGGAAAGAAATAGGCATTTCAGCTTAATAATATGCATGGTTCTCCCATTAGATTCCAGAATCTCTTAATGTAGATACACATCATTTTCTGGATATCAACAAACCACTTGAAGTATTATTTATACTCAAGGCTAGAATGATTGCCATGAGAATAATTGTGTAAAGGCTGGAATAGGAAAACAAAATTAACATTGCTGAATGGTATTCAGGCCTCAGTGATTTGGCAAACTTAGCAAAGATCACATGTCAGTTAAATGACAGATATGAGCCGTTGCAAAAAATATAGTGGTATTTCTTGAAAATATCTGATAGAGTAAAGGTTAATGTTATTAACATTCTGCTTGGTATGTAGTTGGTGTGAATGCAATATGTTCTTTATGATTTCTGTTTTCAAATATCAATGATACTTGATTTTTTTATTAATAGTGTGTAAGGATGTATTGATTTTTTTCCTTTGTAAAAATAATTAAAGCTGTTAAGCTTGGAAGAAAAAGATCCAAACAGATTAAATCCCAACCTACATAACTGAGCCTACAGAACTAATGCTTCCATCAGCCACTACAGTATTTTATTCTCCTTGGTTAAACTCAAATTCATTTTATGTTTTTCTCTCCAGGGTTTAAGGGCTGCTTTTTCCCAGTCGGCCTCTCCCCAGCTTCCTTGGGATGCGTGATATTTTAGATCCCCCTTTGTATCCTGAAACCAGTACAAATCTCATGAAACCAACTCATGTTCCAGAGGAAGAGGTGGCATCTACTGACCTCCCCGTGTCCACAGTTCATGGGCTGGTTTATCCCGCTCTTCCTAAGGCTGCCATGCAGATTGCTTTAATTCCCAAATGATGCTCATATAACTGCAAGAAATTCACATGCAAGTGAGGTGATGCATGTGATAACCTCTCCGATGTTGGTCGTGTGGGTCAGCTTGTCTTTACCAGGCTGCCCTTGTCCATCTTTTGAACAAAGGCATCCATCCTCCATCATCCCTTCCCTGTAGCTCAAATTCTGCACCCTGCTTTTCACTTGCTTTCCCGTTTTTCTTCTCCCCAGCCTGCAGCTTCGCAGGGAATGGTTTCGTCTCACATCCCCAGTAGGGAACTGCAAAGGGTGCTCTAATTTCTATAAGTACTGATGACTCCAGAAATTCGTCCCGTATTTCACCCTCTCTCGTTACTCATGCAGGGCTTAAGGAACACAAGTAAAAAAAATCTTTCCTGGTTTCCAAATATGTCACAGAATCATAGTCGTAGAATGGTTTGGGTTGGAAGGGACCTTAAAGATCATCCAGTTCCAACCCCCCTGCCATGGGCAGGGACACCTCCTACTGGACCAGGTTGCTCAAAGTCCCATCCAGCCTGGCCATGGACACTTCCAAGCATATGTCAGAGCTGTGCTCCTCTTACGAGAGGTGGTGAGCTGGGAACATGGCACGTAAAGCCCTCTGCATGGTGAGGAAGAGGGAGACGGCCACCAAGAAGAAAGCGGTCACTGGAAAAGCTGCAATAATCAACTCCCAACCGACATGCCAGAGCAATAGGAAAAATAACCTAGCAAAATTCATGCCACACTGACAACTAGTGAGCTACAAACAAACACAAGGACAGGGGGAATGAGACAGGGGAGGCTCACGCTCAGCATCCTAAACCCGAAGCATCAAAACTGTTGCTGCCTCAGCGCCGCTCAACGCATTGCTTGGGATCATGATCCCAACGCGCGGGACACGGGTGTTCCAGGGCTCGTCAGGGGACGCGGGGCTGTCAGAGGCTTGAGGTAACACTTGAGCAGGCTTTTCCACGTTCCTTTCATGCTGCATACCTTGGCCTGACACCGAGCAACGTGCGGCCCCTTGATCCGTAACGAGCACTTCTTACCCTCCGTGTTTGACCACATTACGTCGGGTTCCGCTGCACATCCTTCCCGTGAAAGACAGGCCACGCGGCATAAAGGTAAATGAATTTTCTATTCAATCCCCCTCGTTCAGCTTCTGACCCCCCACCTCCTCCCTTCTGACCAGTCTCTTAATCCACTTGATTTTAAAACTGCGCGGGCTTTGATTTTACCCCTTGCTCACCCTTTAAATCTCATTTCTTATCCCCTAACTCAATTAACACAGCTTAGTTAAAATTGTTACAAACATCTTTTGGGGGGATTATCCCCTTAATCATAATTTTAAAATGAATGGAATACTCAATAATCTGTACTCATGATGTAATCAGAAATTTAAAAAAAAAAAATCCTATGAAAGCTATTTAATAATATTCTAAACTACTCAGCATTTAATTAAGGTTATTAGAACATTAGAAATGAGATAGAAAGATGAATAAGGAATAAATCTGAAGTCTGTAACCATTGTTTCTAAAATGAATGACCACATTAAGGTCTTCCAAAAACTGAAGTGGTAATACATCTTTTCTCCCACAAGATCCTGCTTTAGAAACATGCTTCTGTGTTTGGGAGGGGATTAAAGTCTTTGAAATCATTCTATAAATAATGTGAACCCACCGAGCACCAGCCCGTCCCTTCACCGGAGCCAAAACAAGCACCCAAACACCAGGATCGCCTCCCCAGAGAGAGGAAAAATCCCTTCCTCCCTGCAAAATTGGGGGGCTGTTGCACAGAACCCCCCGTGGGAAGACACTCATATCAGAGGATGTCACGTACCCCATCGTACATCGCGTACCCCCCAGCGGTGAGCCAGCAGGTCCCGGATACATCTGACGTGCAGATGCGAGGTGTAAATGCTGTTTATAGCGATTTTCACCTCGGACACTCGCACGGATTTCCAGCAGCCTCAGCCTGGGTTTTTTTTCTTTTTTTTTTTTTTAAATTTTGCCTCCCTGTAGCCATTTGAAGGTAAAACGCACCTCGCACTAAACCTATTCTAGGGGGATTTAGGGTCTGATTGTGCATTTGTTCTACAAATAACTCCCACCCCGGTCTGCCAGTCATTCCCCCTGCATAATTTCCACAAAAGCCTGAGGGAGTTTTTCATGCAAGAGGACTTGAGGGTCAAGCACACTTTAGAAGAGATCCATTTTACTTTTTTTTCTTTTTTTTTCTTTTTTCTTTTTTCTTTTTTCTTTTTTTTTCTTTTTTCTTTTTTCTTTTTTTCTTCTTTTCTTTTTTCTTTTCTTTTTTCTTTTTCCTTTTTCTTTTTTCTTTTTCCTTTTTTCTCCTTTTTCTTTTTCTTTTTTTTCTTTTTTCTTTTTTCTCTTTCCTTTTTTTTCTTTTTTTTCTTTTTTTCTTTACTCCCCCTTCCCCCAAAGTAAACTTAAACAGCTTTTAAAACTCTTCAGCCTTCCCAAGCTGAGACCAGAGCCAGGCACAAAAGGGCAAATGATGGCCCTGGGGTTGAGGCATTGGAGGCTGGTTTTGGGCAAGGAAAAGGAGCACTGGTGGCTGCTCTTCGCCCCAGCGCCGGGGTTGTCACCGAGGTCACCCTGTGGGGCAGACCCAGGGACACGAGGCTCTTAAAATAATTCCAGCGAAGTTCAAATACTCCAAAGCTATGTCATCACCGCGGATTGCAGGCTGAGAATAGCAGGGAGGAATTACCCGGCACACTGTTAAAATGTTAGCAACCACATTTCATTTTTGAAAAGGCAATTTATTTGTCCTGAAATAAAGAGTTGATTATATCTCTTATTACTGTTACAAGAACTTGATATATCACAAAGTGGAAGAGTTACAACATGTACCAACTCTCAACCAGGAAAAATGAACCTGATTCATAATTCACTTTGAGAATGTCTAGTTAGTCAATCAAGTGATTTGTAATCATAAAGGCTGCCAGGAATTGAATGAATAATGGACCGTACTAAAATCCTCGGATTTTCTAGTATTCTTATTTCATTATGTGACTTTTATTGCTATTTCTGATAGTTGTCTCTCTTTCAGCAGAACAAATTAAACTACTCATATTTACTGGAAGGAATATATTTGACTGTTTAATGCACGTAATGAATACACAAATGGAGTGACCACCCTATGTAACAACCGAATGTGAGGTTTTTTTCCCCACAGAAGCTAAACCTTTAGGACGTGAAACTTGGATAGAAACCGTCTTTGCCTCTCCCCGCCCCGCCCCCAACCCTCTGTTTTTCCTCTTGAAAGGGTTTTGGGGGTAATCAATCCTCGCATACATCGTATTGTTACAGTACATTTTCTCGAGTTGTTTTATAACTGTGGAAATGACATAATTCATATAGTGTGGCATCCGTTAAAGAGCAACTGCCTCACCCTCTTTCTGTAGCTGAGAAGCATCTTTACACTCTATGATTATCTAATAAGATGTGACCTCCAGCTCTGTATTTTTACCAGTAATCTGGCAGAATCAGATGGATAGTTCTAGACAGAGCTGGAAACAAAAAGAAATCCAACCACCCTAAATACAAAATTGTGCAGAAGTTGTAGCTTAATATGTGTTAATTCCATTCAAAATTACAGATTTTTTAATGTTTGCTTCCTTTTCCAGACTTTTGCTGCAAAACAAAACTTTTAAACCACGCAGCTAGCGTTTACACCAAAAGTCCCTTAATGGCAGATTTCTATTACACTGAATTTTTAACTCGTTGTTTGCCATATTATTTATTGTTCTCTCATGCATTTCTAAATATATGTTTTTGATACCCTGACAACTGAATCAGACAATTTTATGATTTTTAAATGATCGACGCACCCACGCTGCAAGCTACTTTATTCTTGGCATTTCCCCCTACTTACAGAGCAGGTCCTTTGACAGGTTTCTGCCTCTTGTTCCCGTTCACTGGTGTAATTTTATTTTGCAGGGGGGCGTGGGGGATGTATGACAAAGAAAGAAGTGTTAAGCAATAAAATTAAATTTATTATATATTTTTGGTAATATTTTAGCCAGAAGGATTTTAAGGATTTTACTAGCCCTTTATTTGCCATCCAGATGTGAAGTTTAGACTCTCCCATTAAAACCAAAGGTTATTTCTTCATTAAAATAATTGACAGGATGGGGACACAGCTTCACCTAGCAGTAGAGCACAACCAATCTGGGACCAGAATGTGGCAACGGGAAAACAGTTATTTCGGGAAACTTTGGATCAAGCTCGCAAATAAACCTGAATTTAGAAAAACAGGATGTAGTTAGCCAAACTGGAATACAGCCAGGATGCTGCTCCGACTGCTACAGGCGTTCTCATGCTATTTTATAATGATGGCAAGGGATCGCCACCTGCATTTTACACCTTCTCTAAAGCTGTTCTCATTTCAAAGGGAGAATATCAAATCAGGCAGAAACTACAATTGAAGCCTAACTACTTGCAAAACTCATGTCTTGGGACATTTTTTTACTTCCAGTAAAAGCACAGCATTCTGAACTTAAATCTGTGGAAGTGCTCGTAGCCCAGACAGGGCGCCATCATGTCAGTGAATGAGAAAGGAAATTTGAAAACCAAAATGGCAAAGCTGATGAGATAATTTTGTCTACATTCATGAAGCTGAGAAAAACAACAAAAAAGCATAATAAAATACTGAAATACTTTTGTCTTTACTATTCATATATGAGGGAAAACCCCGAAAGCATTACTCAGAAGATAAAACACAGTTCTGATAGAGAAGAATCACAGTTCATTTTAACATCATTTCTGCCTGCTAACATCATTTTAGAAAACGGCTCAGAACGCACAAAAAATAAAATGCACAAGCCCAAAATGTAGCTTTAGCCCAGAACGCTGCATTAACTGGACATATGTCCAGAACTTTTCCCAACTAAGGTCACTCTCCGCGTTTCTGGCTGAAGGGGGACCGTAGCAGTTGGTCAACAAGGTTGATGAGCTCTCTAGAAAAGGATGTCCAACGGGGATCATTTTCCAGTCATGGGTTCTCACAGATCTCTTATGGCTGTCACATGAAAAATCAGTGGATTTTGGGATTAGGCTGCTGTGCTTCCCTTCCACGGCCACCAACACGCATATATGGTTTACTAGCAATGGTCTTCTTGGTATCCTGGAATACAGTAAAGCTAAAAAGCTGCTCAGAGCCAGAACTTTATTTCCTTAACACTGTTTAACACAGTGCAAATTGAGAGAAATGACTGGTGCGGCTAATTTTAATAGCTATGTAAAACACTGGAACTATGTAGGATCCCACCACTTTTAATACTCTGCCTGTGATTGTAGTAATGAGGCACTAGTGTGGTAAGCCATGTACTTTTAACTTTTTTACTCACTGGGGAAAAATGAAGTATCAATACAAGCAATGGCTGTAAAATCCGATGCAAGAAATCCCTGCTTGTTCATTTGGTATTTCCATTCATGCTGTTTGTGGACCAGCAGAAATTTGTTATTCATTAAACGCTGAGTTCTAACTAAACAAATAGATTTAATTATGCTATACTTTCCATGTTTTTTTGCAAACTGCAGAACTTTGATCTTTGATACAGCAACACATACAGCAGGGACGTGAATTTTACTGCTGCTGGTATAAAAGCCCCGCAACAGCAGAGGTTAATGGGTGGGCAAGAGACCATACTTCCTTTCCAAATACTGTTCAGGAGCGCGTGGGTGTTAACCACTTGAACGCCATTTCATACCTTAAGCACCCTCAAATTTCTAGGTGAATTAAAAGCAAATGAATTCCTGGGAAAGTTGTACTTAGACCTCAGTGGACTTTCACGACACCCACAGCATACCAGCTGTTGCTTATCCTTGTCTGTCTCCACGGGAAAATCAAATTATTTGCCGGTAGAACACAATTCTGGAGGAGTAATGGTGCCCAGTTTTGGGGCAGTTTGGCATAAACTTTTTTTTCTAACCCCTCATCTTACCACTTGAGCTAAATGACTTAGAGGTGAGCTGAGAGCAACAGGGCTGATGCCTTCCAGCTTTCCCGAACCCGGCAGCTCCCTGCCTACCCACACACGCAGCTACGAGTGCACGGCCCTCAGCAACACACCAAAAAAAAAAAAAAAAAAAAAGAAAAAAAGCTACTCCCCACTGCTGAACACACCAAAAATAAACTGTGTCAGAGGTCTGACTGAATGTTTACCTTTTCAGTCAGGATCTTCCCTTTAATACTATCCAGAAGTTGGGCTCGGGGCCTAGTAATTGTCTTATACAAAATATATAAAGAGGTGGATCCAGGCTTAGCACGGCGCAAATCCCCCTTGTGCCCATCGGAGGAGACTGCTCTGTTTCTCTTCCCCCCCCTCTATCCCCCACCAGCCCCCACGGGTCTGTGTTTTCCCTATACCTGTCAATGCAGGCTGACCAAAGCCAATATTTGCATCTTCCAGAACCGCAGGGTTTCAGTGCTGCGGCAACACAGAGCAAAGTCCAAGACCCTCACAATTTGTCGGCAAGCACGATTAAACGCAGTCAAAAATACCTTGTTTTAACCCGACTGAAAGATTTTATTTTAAAACAGCTCCTCTCGCCTTTGCCTTGCTTCTCTTACTAATATGAACTTGAAGCGACGGATAACATTTCAGGACTGCTCTAGCAAAGCATTTTGATGCTCCCCCATTTAAAGGGCTGGTGAAACTGATATGTTCCTCCCAGACAATCTTCTGCCAAATCAGCGTTTTCTTTGGAAACTGTCAGGTAGGACCATTTTTGGCCAGTTCACAGCATGGTCACTGTCCCTGCACTACCACATGTGCCGTAGCTCCTTCTGCTGTACCTTTTAACGTCGGATGGCAGATTGAGAGAGTCAGGCAGCTCCAGCACGAGCTGCTGGGCCAGGGAATTACCACCAGAAACATGCTATGTTTAAAAACCTTGACTCTTTAAAGTACAGGGCTCGCCACTGCACTGAGCAGCATTGGTGCCTGTGGCCCCTTCCCAAAGACCACTAGCCTGCCTGGCCCCTTAGCCCCGTGGTGCGTGTGCCAGCCACGACAACGCTCAGCTCAGCTGGTGGGGCTTCAGGTTAATCATAGAGCCATGGAATGGTCCAGGTTGGAAGGGACCTTTCAGATCATCGAGTCCAACCATCAACCCAACGCTGACAAGAACCATCACTAAACCACGTCCCTCAGCACCACAACTACACATCTTCTAAATACCTACAGGGATGGTGACTCAACCTTGGTCTCTCACCTCCCCCCCTTTTAAGCTGAGCCTGGATTCATGGGTCTTGGATATCACCAGCTGCCTCCCCCAGCTGGTAACATGCAGGAGCCATTTTTTGGCCATTTAAGGAGCATTTGGCTTGGTTGTTGCAAATTTGGCTACTCCCCTCTGCCTAAGGGCACTGGGGTCCACTTTGCCCACTTCCCGTTGCCCCAGAAGGAAGCTCTATCATCTCCAGCAGGCTACCTCTGCTCTCAGCAGTTGTGTGCCTCTCCAGAAGAACATGAATGTGTAACCTAGGTGACAAAGTCCATCCCATTAGTTGACAAAGTCCATCCCACTATAACTGAAGGCATGGTACGTGATCACCTAAGGAATCTAAAGATATACAAGTCCATGGGACCTGATGAAATCCATCCCAGAGTCCTGAAGGAACTGGCTGACGAAGTTGCAAAGCCACTTTCCATGATATTCGAAAAGTCATGGCAGTCAGGTGAAGTCCCTGCAGACTGGAAGAAAGGAAACATCGCACCTATTTTTAAAAAAGGAAGAAAGGAGGACCCTGGGAACTACCGACCTGTCAGCCTCACCTCTGTGCCTGGGAAGATCATAGAGCAGATCCTTCTGGACGCCATGCTTGGGCACATGGAGGACAGGGGGATGATTCAGGACAGCCAACATGGCTTTACTAGGGGTAAGTCCTGCCTGACTAACCTAGTGGCCTTCTATGATGAAGTGACTAGGTCAGTAGACAAGGGGTGACCTATGGATGTGATCTATCTGGACTTCTGTAAGGCCTTTGACACAGTTCCTCACAACATCCTGCTTGCCAAATTGGAGGGATACGGATTTGATGGGTGGACAGTTTGGTGGATAAGGAATTGGCTGAATGGTCACACCCAGAGGGTGGTACTCAATGGCTTTAAGTCCAGATGGAGAGCAGTGACTAGTGGTGTCCCTCAAGGGTCCGTCCTGGGACCAGTACTGTTTAACATTTTTATCAAAGACATAGACAGAGGGATTGAGAGCACCATCAGCAAGTTTGCAGATGACACCAAGCTGTGTGGTGTTGTCGATACACCAGAGGGACGGGATATCATTCAGAGGGACCTGGACAGGCTGGAGAGGTGGGCCCAGATGAACCTCATGAGGTTCAACAAAAGCAAGTGCAGGATTCTGCACCTGGGAAGAAACAATCCTCAGTATAAATACAGACTGGGGGATGAGGTGTTAGAAAGCAGCCCTGAGGAAAGGGACTTGGGGGTGCTGATTGACAAGAAGCTGGACATGAGCAGGCGATGTGCTCTCGCAGCCCAGAAGGCCAATCACATCCTGGGCTTCATCAAAAGAAGTGTTGCCAGCAGATCCAGAGAGGTGATTCTGCCACTTTACTCTGCTCTGGTGAGACCTCACCTGGAGTACTGTGTGCAGGTCTGGAGCCTTCAATATAGAAAGGACATGGACCTGATGGAGCGGGTCCAGAGGAGGGCCACGAAAATGATCAGGGGGCTGGAGCACCTCTGCTATGAGGACAGACTGAGGGAGCTGGGGTTGTTCAGCTTGGAGAAAAGGAGGCTCTGGGGAGACCTCATAGCGGCCTTCCAGTGCCTGAGGGGGGCCTACAGGAAGGCTGGGGAGGGTCTGTTTACAAAGGCCTGCAGTGACAGGACGAGGGGCAATGGTTTTAAGTTGGAGAAGAAGAGATTTAGATTGGATATTAGGAAAAAGTTCTTTACCATGAGGGTGGTGGAACACTGGAACAGGTTGCCCAGGGAGGTGGTTGAGACCCCTTCCCTTGAGATATTCAAGGTGAGGCTCGACGAGGCCCTGGGCAACCTCGTCTAGTTGGGGGTGTCCCTGCTGACTGCGGGGAGGTCGGACTAGATGACCTTTGGAGGTCCCTTCCGGCCTGGACCAATCTATGAATCTATGAATCTATGAATTTACTGCAACCCACCAAGCCAAACAGCCACCCAAGACATTGCATGCAAGGCCTTTCTCTCCAGCCACACACATGGGACAATTAACCAAAGTTTAGTATTTTTGGTTGTTCGTGGCTCTGTTCTATTCTCTGTGCTAATGAGGAGTATGACAGGCTATAGAGGACACCTCTCTCTGGAAACGTTTCTCAGATAGCTCGTCTTCTCAATACATGCCCCAACCACAACAGGATTGTGTAGAAAGGCACTGCCTTCATCTCATGGCATGTTTTCTCTTCATCCAGTTGCACCTAGCACTGTCTGAAGGCTCTGTGTGGGTGACCATGGGCCTCCCTGCTGGTAAATGTCCTCTTCGGGGCACGCCAGGAGGCACCCAGGCTCCAACCAAGTTGGTTCTGGGGGGTCACTCCTCTCCCCTTTCTTCCTATGGGGTGCTTGGGAGCCCACAGCGCAGCCATTTCTCCTGCCACGGAGGGCTGGAAAGTTCAATATTTGACATCCAAATATTTGTGTGGATCAGGCTCCAAGAAACCATTACTGTTTAATATACAGGCTTAAACAATAAGCATTTATTTTCATTTGTACAACTAAAATAGGTCTGTTTTCAGAAATGCGCTGAACCCGCTGCTACATCTGTGGAATTCCTGTGTTATGAGAAGAGTTAGACTAATACAAAAAATAGGGCGTGATCAGAGTCAAGCCCAGTGTTTGTACCCAATCCAGCAAACCCTAGGAAACAATCAACCTGTGTTTTTGTAGCACGAAGTTTTCATACTTCAGAAATGGGAAGAAAGCTCGACAAACGTATTATTCACCCCGATTTCTTCTTTTTCTTAGGTAAGGGGCGGGGGGGGGGGGGGGGGGGTGAAGAAGGACAAACTTGGAGAGGAGTCTCTTCCAAATTAGCGAAGTGGGAATAGACATGCTAATGTGCAGCCAGCGAGGATCCCACGGGGAGTCAAAACCTCCCGTGGGCAGAGCCTTAGCAATGCTCTGCTATGTGCAAATCCAGCGTTGGCACAGGTCTGTGTTTTGCCCGAAGACGAGCCGATCCCAGGGTCACAGCTGGAAAGTGTGTGTGGTCTGTAACGCAGCAGAACCTCGGGGTGAAGCACGCCGGTCTCAGCTCCATGTCATGCCAGAAAACAGGAACCGAGGTTTTTAGGTTTTTTTAAAAAAAAAAAAAAAAATATGTCTTAGCGGAGCACAAATGGCTTTTTCCAGCTCTAGTCTGTTTTGCTCCCTGGTGGGGAGCGCTTCTTCACACAAACTTCTCCCAATCGATAGAGTGACAGCCCTAATGTATAGCTAGTGTATGTGTGAGGGTCATACAGCTGTCCCTTCAGTAGACATTAATCCTACATCCAGAACTATGCGAGAGGTTAATGTTTGCTAATCTAACAGACTCTGTTTCTCTCCAGTCCTGCAGGGATGAAAGGATGTGAGCTTCACTTAAGCTTTTTAAGTTTGGTCTGTGATGGATTCTGCCTGTTTTATTGCAAACGGGAGGGATGGGGGTGGAAATCTGTCTCCGCTCCCCACTCGGGCTTTCCAAGCCAAGAATATTGTTATCATTATTTACCAAGAGCAAAACTTTCCTCAGTGCCTAGTGGAGGAATTCCCCTGGGCGAGCTGAACAGGCTCGGCCAGGCGGGAAGGGGCAGAGGGGATGGGAGCAAGACCAGCTCCGTGTTCGGAGCCAAGCCTCCCAGGGGCTTGGCCCATCCGAGCAGGAAAAATGTGAACTGTTGCTGCCTTTTCTGCCTTTCCTTTCAAAGTCGCTTGACAGTGAAAAACCATCAGGAGAGTGGGAATGCCAGGCAGAGCGAGCCTGTGTCATGCCAGAAAAAGGGGGGTGGGACGGGGGGAGGGGGGTCCCTGTTGCACCAGAGAAGCCTTTGAAGGGAAGCTCTCTGCATTCCCAAGGACACCAGCATTTTCCAGGCTTGCAGTGCCTGGTGGGGAGGCAGCCACCCTTGTCTTACTGCAGGCTAACCCATGCTGCGGGGCTTCCCCGGAAAGTGTAGGGGTTCCTAGGGATTCCCAGGAGCCAACACATAGCCCTTTGTACCACTACACTTACAGTCCCTTCAAAAATTTTATTAGGTGGAGAAGGGAAAAGTCAGACTCTATACACCACAAAGGGATCTCATGCAAGCAAACGCAAGAACATTGCTTGGGCAGGGCAAAGCATATTTTTCTGGCATGATATCAAGGAAGTCATGCTGTGACCCAAGTACTGGCATTTGGATCGACCTGAAATTACAGTAAATTAAAATAGGAAGTAGCAGGCTAACATCCTCCCAGAGAGCTGGGGAAAAAAAAAAAAATAATAATAATAATAATAATAGGGCTGTAAGTTGAGAATTTCATCGTTTTGCAATGCAGTGGATCTGTGTTATCCAGCACGATAAATTTACCGTCCCTTTGAAAGTAGCTATTGAGCTACTTTCATCACAAGGCAGATACGGAGGTGAAATAAATGCTTCTCTACCCTCTGTGCCATCTAAAAGTGCTGTTTCGGCACGGCACAGCTTCACACAAGCCTGAGCTGGGAAGGCATTAGCACGTGACAACATTACTCTTTACTATCGGACTAATTACATCTAAAGTTTAACTTGAGAACACTAAATCAATACAATTTTCAGCACTGCATGGTGGAAAAAAAAAAAAATAGATTATTACGGCTGACCCATGTTTGCTGTCAGTGAAGTGGGTCTGAAAGGAGCAGTGCTGTGGGCAGGAGAGGCTGCCTACAGGGTGGGATGTCTTCTTCCCTCTCCCTCCCACAACCTGCATGCAAAGGGGTGCCCGCCCCCTCTTTTCCACTACATCCCGGCGCTTCCAGGCCTGGTTTTCCAGCCGGGTTTATCCTGAAAGCCTGCAGACGGATTGATGTGGGAGAGCCCACCTCACCCGCCCCCAACACCAGACCGGTGGCTCCGGGACCTGACACAAGCCGTGTTTTTTCCCTGTACACTAGACGGGGGGATGGATCGATAATAGATTCACCATCGGCGGGCCCCGTGATTTTAAGAAAGAGTGAACTGTGAGGTTCTCCTAGTCCTTCTGTGATTCCTACCCCCGCTGTTGAGCATGAGCAAAACACTTCTCCCCGACTGTCAAATGCCCACCGTTCGCATGCATCTGCTTGTTGAAATTGCTCTTGAGACTAAGCAGCCCCCACCCTTCCCTCCCACCCCCACCCCCACCCCCCACCCAGAACTCCGCAACCTCTTTTATAAAAGGGGAGTGGGGAGAGGAGGGAAGGTGGGCTCGTTTTAAGGAAGGATGGGTGGTTTCACAGCACAACAAGGGGAAAAAAAAAAAAAAACCAACAAACCAAACAAAAAAAACTTCTTTATGGCTTTCCTGGGACTTCAGGATTTTGTGTTTCTATTTTTACAAGAATGGGCTGATTTGTCTTAGGCTATTACTGTCTATTACTGCTGGAAGTCCCGGGGAAAGGTGGGAAGCAGAGAATTCTGGCAATCTGCCTAAAGAGAAATCAATGAAACAAATTAATCCTTCGCAGGCTGCAATGACACAGTAATCCATCATTCAGAGCTGCTTTTATACACCAAATCAGAGAGCAGAGGAAAGAGCCCTGGGGGACATCACAGACAACAACTTACAGCAACACTGGGAAAATACTAAGGAATCAGTTTATTTAAAGAGAATAGATTTCAGTTGATTGCCTATTTCGTTTTATAGAGATTTTTCTTCCACAGCGCTGGGAAGCTCTGGGCGGATGGCTCTATCTGCTGAACGCTGGCTCCCTGGATCCCCTCCGTGGGCTTACGCGAGGGTTGGAGGAGCAAAGCGGCGGGGGGGCGGGACGGGAGGGGAGGGGGGGGGGATGAGTCTTTTTACCCGTGATGGGCGAGTGGCTCTGATACTGATTTTTGGAGGGGCGGGTTTCCCCAAAGCCTCCTCCCTCCCCCACCCCTCGCGGGCTTTGCAGGATCGGGCCCCTCGGGGCAACGGCTGCTTGGATCTCTACCACCACCATCTTCGCACCCCCCCTGAAGTCACCTTTTGGGGAAACCCACGCAGCTGTAGGTGGGGGGAGGGAGAGGGGGGGGGGTCGGATTTGAAACCATCGACCCGTGCTTAAAAGTCACTTGGTGGTCCCCAAAGGGCTTGGGATAGGGGGGTGGGGGAAGGGGCTTTTCGGGAGCATCCCCCGGGATGACCCCCCTTCTTCCCCCGCCTCGGGACACCCCCCGCGGCTGCGGGTTCTGCCCGCCCGCACCGAGCCCTGCCGAAAGTGCGGGGCGCGGGGGGGGGGGGGGGGGGGAACGTGCAGGAAACGCCTGAAACAGCAAAACTACCGCAACACGGACACTGGGGTGCCATCGGGAGGCTTATTTTATTTTATTTACTCCCCCCCCCCCCCCGCCCCCCTCTAAGGGCACAGGGATAATTTTGGCAGCCCGCTTGCGTGTTGGTTTCGCCACCCTGGCACTTGGGAGGCATGTTTTATTCTGGCTTTCCCCTACTTTGAAGAGATGGATAACGTAAGGACCTGGTGGTGCTGCTGGGGTCAGGAGAAGTATGCTAATTGGGGAGCCTAATTGCTTCAAGCAGTCATGCCTCTAAACATGGAGAGCGCCGTTGATGGAGTCAGTCTGTTCCTAATAAAATGAAGAAGCACTGAATTAAATTCCCAAGAAAGGGACTATAAAAGTTTCCACAGTGTAACTAAATGACTTCACCTATACTATTACCCCTCGGATGACATCTTGAAAGAAGGCAGACTCAATACAGCCTCCATATTCATAAATTGGCTGCGCTTAGGCCAGTAAATCTGGACTGATTTAAAAAGGCTTTTTCATCCTCCCAATCAAATGAAGTCATTGTTAATTAGATGTTTTCTGTTAACAATGTCGCTATTCCCTGCTTTACCTGCTCACACATTTAGTGAACTTCTTACAGCAGCTGGATCAGCAGATTTTTTTTTTTTTTTTTTTTTTTTTTGCGGTGTCAGGCTGAAAGGTGGTTTCCCTCTTGTGACTCTCCTTTTTCGGGGCGAATGCCATTCCTTCCGCTCCTGGCGGGATAAATGCCCCCCTCTGGATAATTTTAGAGATCATTAGTGGCCCTGGCGGGGCTGTGCGAAGGGGGAACCCTGAGAACCTCTTCTCCCCGGCGAAAAGCTTCTCGGGGTTCCCCTATGGTACGGCAAGAGCTCCCGGCCAGCCCAGGCGGGTTTCGGGGTGATGATCGCCTGTGCAGCGGGTCACCGGGGCCCGCTTGACCTGCCTGGGACACCCGCCGAGAGTGGCACAGCCTTGGGGACAAGCGTGCGGTGGGCGGAGAGGGAAAGGAAAACAGAAGCCCCAAACTTCCCCCCCCGGTAGCTCGGGATGTTTGCAAAACAAAAGAAAACCCGCAGCTCCAGCTCCTCGGGGCGCGTTTCGCTCAATTTAAGTGGTTTTATAAGAGGGATGCTTTTCTGCCTGCTCGGAGGACCTGCCGGGGGGAAAGGGGGGGGGGGGGGGGGGGGTGTGTGTTCGACTTCTCCCTGCATCCCCGCCAGCATCACTCTGGGGGTCTGGGCGTCCCGGCAAGCCCGCAGGCAAAGCCCACACCTGGTAAGAAGGAGGCGAGCGGCGTCCCGCAAGTTATGAGGGGACGGGAGACGGCCCCAGCGCGGAGGAGCGCGGTGCTTACGCGGTTCTTCTGCAGAGGAACGCGGGAGGAGCGCGGAGAGGCGCTGGGGAGCGCTCGGTTGAGCCGTCCCTTTCCTAGGCTGGCAGGGGAGGAAGCAGTGCTGCTTAATTAGGTATAGCAGGTGGGGTTTGGGTTGGGGTTTGGTTTTTTTTGCCTAAGTGCTTTGCACCTAAACGGATGACCTCTTCCGATTTCCCCCCGCCATCCTTTGTGCCATTTGAGCCCCTCTTCATCCTACTTAGGCGGACTCAGCCGTGTGCTCCATGTGTCCCTCTCTCTCCCGCAATTGGCTCCAAATAAACGGATCAGGAATGTAAAACTATCCCCCCAAGACATACGACTAAGAATTGTCAAGGAGACTTTGGTCCACTCTCCATGTCTATTATGCCAGTCACTCATCATGATCCCCGGTGGTGTGTCATACGTCATCATGACACTGATCCATGACACAGTTTAATGCTATTCGGGGATGCTCCCGGCACAGCACCAGCCCCCTGCCTCCCACCCTGCACCTTTGCAACGCGCTGCAAACGCATCCCCGGCATCCTCGCCAAAAGGACCACCGCACGGCTTGAATTAGAAGCCAACCGTCCCAGGCACTCGCCGGCCAAACGCGGCGCTGCCCGGGGTTTCTAGCTATTTCCCCGTTTCGGGGTTGTTTTGCCTGTCCTCCCCGCCTCACTTTTCGCCCCGGGTCCCTCAGCCCTGCCAGCCTCGGGCTGAAGGGCAGCCCCCGCACATCCCGGGGTAGGGGAAGGGGGTCTCTGCCTCTCGCCGTGCGCTGCACCCCGCGTTCAGCTCTCCTGGCGTGACACCGAGAAAGACGTCTGTCCAGGCATGAGCTCGTTATTCCGCGCCCGGGCGACAGGCAGCATCTCCGCGCCGGGTATAGGCAGGAGAGGGGCGGGGAGGGGGACAAGGACACCAGACAGTCAGTCAGTCGTCCCCCCCTCGCCCTCTGCACCTCCGTGGGTCGTTAGCGGGAGAGGGGGGACCCGCGGGGTCTCGGGGCCACCGTCCAAGCCGGAGTCGGAGCATCCTCCGGGTCTGCGGGGGCGGGGCGGGGGGGGGGGGGGGGGGGAGGGGAGGAGGCAGACAATAGTGGCGGCAGCAACACCTGCGATCTATCACGGCGATGAAATATGTACAGTAATGTGGAGTAATTGCTCTTTCCGCTTCCAGAGGGAGCTCAAAGCTGGAAAATCAAGGTTAGAGCCTTCCAAACTGTAAACAATTTCCACAGGGCACATCCAAAGCGCACGCAGATAGACAGGGAGACAGACACAGAGAGAGAGAGTTCCCCGTTTGTCTCAGAAGGGACTTTAGGATTCATTTAACACGTGCGAAGGAGGGGTGAAGAGTCTGTCGACGTGTATTAATCTGTTTAGCTACAGCACGGGGCCGAGAAACTTTTTACCTGTGGAAACGGGGAGAAAACCGGGTACGGGGTGAGCGGAGACCCGGGCTGACGGCACGGCAGGATCAGCGCCGCAATAATTAATTCGCCGCCGACCACAGGGTTGTTCAGCGAGTACATAAAAACTTGCGGCTGGAAACAGCGACCTGCTTGTGCGGGTTCAGGCGGGGATCTCACGCGTGTCCCGCTCCCACGGCTGCGGGTCAGCCCCGGTGTCCCGCCCGCCTGCGGGATTTGTGGGTTGGGGCTCGGGGCGCGGGGGTCCACCCGAGCGGCAGGTTGTAGCGTGGGATGTGGATGGACACACACCCACCTTTCCCTAGGACCCACCTTTCCCTGCCACTTTTCCCGCCGTGTAGCTACTCCGCGCGCATCCGTATCCCATGTTTTATTAAACGCAGACAATCCCACCCGGCGGTTCACAGTTCGGTAACGGCTGACACTAAAAAATTTAATGCTGACTCGGGTAAGTGGCGCGCACGCTAATTAGGAGGCGCGTCGAGCGCGGACCCCTGGAAGGGCGGCTGGGATTTGGATCTGGGGGGAGCCGGTGCTCCCCCGCTGCCCTGAGCTCGGCCGATGCTCAAGAGGTCAAAACCCATCCTCATCCTCACCCTCCATCTCCGGTCATGCCCTCCCTTCCCCGGTGCTGCCCGCTAGCCTGGCACAGCCTGAGCATCAGCGCATACCCCCCACCCACTCACACGCCGTCCCTGCCTCCTGCAGCTTCCCCGCTCCCCGTCTCCTTATCCCCCTCCCCGGCGCCTCTCTCTGCCCCACTGCCCCCACACACACCCCCAGTCCCAGCCCTCGTCCCCCCAGTTTTCCCCCTCCTCGGCTGCCAGGACTCCAAGCAGTGTCACCACCTGCGTATAAATCACCGGGAACAAGCCGCAGGTTCGCTTCCTTCGGGGAAAAATAAACAAGTTAAAATAAATAAATGAACCCAGCTTTATTGCTCCTTTGGCAGAGACATGGCATGTCCCCGCTTATAAAAGGCGGGGAGACGGGGGGGGGAAGAAGACGGTACCTTAAAGAGTCACCACCGTCCCCCTGACAAGTCATTACGCCTTTATCCCCCACCAATTAACCACACCTCACGGGGCTGCCGCTAACAGCTAAATTGGGCTGATAACTAAGGGATCCTCTCGAGTCCCGGCGTGTGCCCGGGATGGGGAGGTCCCCTCAGGCAGCCCCCGGGCAGCGGGTCCTGGGAAGCCCCCCGAGAGTGGGGTCGGGCGGGCGGGAAGCAGCTTCGGACCAGGGATGCTCCTGCAGAGCGCGGTGCCTCGGATCCCGCCGTGGGCTGTCAAAACTTTTTCTTTTTTTTCTATTTTTTTTTTTTTTTTCCCCTAAACACCTCACCCCGCGCTGGAGCCCTGATCCATAGCACAGTCCAGCAAACAATTCTGTTTATCCCCTTTACAATAGCAATTTTATGCGGTACACTGCGACGTATAACAGCAATGAATATGCACAGAGAGCCGCGAGGGGACATGAGCGCGTACGGTAAAATGCCACCTTCCCTACCTGTCCCTTTTCTCAGTTAGTTCGAACAAAAGGCATCCCGGGTGCTTTTTGTGGCACTGAATTAATTCCAAATATTTGGTACACAAACTTAGCGAGCCTAAAGGAGATTAATTTTCCAGAGTAATCCAATTAAAAGATTTCTAAACTAATCTTTTCGCAAAAAAAAAAAAAAAAAATAATGCAAGGCTAAAGAGGAAAATCGTTTTTATGACAGTGATTTATTGCACCAGTTTGGTCTATAGAAAGAGGCTTTCCTTGCTCGGAGATGACCACTCTTTCCCCCCTCCCCGCGCTCTGGGGTCGCAAATACACCCTAGCATACATGTAGCTGAATCTGGTTTATTTTATTTTCTTTTTATTTTCTGGAAAGGCTATCCTCCGTGCGCGGATCTCGCCCTTAACGCGCCGAGGAAAGGAGTTTGGTCGCTTACAAGTACCCTAGACTTTTTAAAGTGCTAATAGATTTATGGTCTCTTTTCCGACGCCCATCCAGAGTAATTAGCACATATGTTCTAAATAGATGATAGTTTTGTGAGCAATAAAGCAATTACCCATCGCTGGAGCTGACAGTTCCTCCAACTAAACTCCAACCAGCAGCTAATTGGAAAAGTCATTTCAGCTCCATTGTCTGCAATTAGTCCTGCTAAACTATTACACCCAAACTACCTGGTTTGAGGTTTATTTATTCATTTCTATTTGCATTTACAAACGTTTACCAAGTCACGCTTAACTTTTTTCCAGGGCGACGAGGGTCTCTGGGGCTGGGTTTTGGTTTGTTGGTTATTTGAGATATACTTTTTCATTTATTCTCTTTTCGCAATCCAGGAGAGCCACGCTCCCATCCTGGCGCTGCTGGAGGGCTCAGCAGTTCACAAACATGTGTCCACTCTGCTGAGCCGGGGTGGTAAAACCCCTAATTTCCCGGCCAGTGCAGCCAAGCGGGCGGGCGAGGGTGGTGGGGAGGAGGGAGAAGGTGATCCTGCTAAAGGCGGGGCGGGGGGGGGGGGAGAAAGGAAAAAAAAAAAAAAAACCACCACCCAAATACGAAAAACTAATTCCCCTTTCACCCGATCTCCGTATTTAGGGACAGCCTGGATGACCCCCCCCCAGCACCCCAAGTCGCTGGAGGAACTCGTGTGTGTCCTAGTCCCTCTAGCCCTGCCTGGGGACACGGTGTGTCCCCCCCCCCGGCCCCTTCCCATAGCACCGCAGGACGGGGAAAGGTCTGTAGGGTCGGGGAACCCTTTTTCTGTCCGCACCCCCCGAAACTGCCTCCTCCCCGAGGGTGGAAAAATTAAACAAGACGGGGTGGGGGTTGAGGAGACTTGTGCACAGTGAGTGGAAAAAATGTGTTAAACATCGGTTTGACGCCCCACCGGAGCTTCAAAATATACACCGGCTGGATTCCTTCTACTTAATTTAATCTTTATGGGACTGGGCTTCTTCTCGCCGTCTATTCACCAGAAGTCCCAGCAAACCGTACCACTGGAGAGAAGGGACGGCGGGGCGGGGGGGGGGGGAGGGGGGGGACGGACGGGGGGACACGACGGACAGAGAGGGGAGAGGACCCTTTAGTCCTTCATTTGAAGCGCAGGCTTGAGCAGGTATTGAGCAGGGGAGGCACTCCAAGGAGTTTGAAGTAGGTCTCTCTCAAGTCAAGACTTCTGCCCAGGGCTTGAGCTGGTCCTGGAGTGGGAAAGATTTGTGTGTTGGGCTGGGAACTTGTAGCCGTAGCAACAAAGTAGTCACTTGAAGGAATTTAACAGCGAAAGCATCCCAAGACTGAGAAAGAAACGCCAGTTTCTGAGCGGCTAAGGAGGGAAGAGATAGTGCCCTGGCTTGAGCCTCTAGAACAAAGCTTTTTCTATTTGCCAGCGGCCCCCAGTTTTGTCCGCCTCTCTTTTCCCTCTTTTTTCTTTTTTTTCTTTTTCTTTTTCGGTTAAGCCTCAAAAAAAAAAAAAAAAAAAAAAAAAAAAAGAAAAAGCCTTGGCAAGATGACACCCAGAAAACCGCGGGCACCCCCCGCCGCCGCCTGCACACCGGCAAAGAGGAGTCGGTTGCCCACCGAAAGGCCGGCTGTAGCCCCCTCCAAAAGGCACCGTCTGGTCGGCGGCCGGGGCTGTCTCCCAGTCCTGGCATCCTCAAAAAATGCCAATTACCAAAATCCCGAGGTCTGAGGGTGAGAGGGAAAATCGTGTCGGGCCGCCTCTCCGCGCTGCGCCTCCGAGCATCGCCCCCCGGGAAGGGTCCTTTTACCGGCCGGGCGCTGGGAAGGGGTCTCTGGGGCGCTGGTGGCCCCCCCAGACCCTCTCCAGACCAGGGCAGGGAGTACCCTGCCCCGCGGGGTGCGCGGGGGCCGCGCCTCTTCCTCCGCGGGCGCGCAGGGTGCGCGCAGGGCAGGCACCCACGCGGGTCCCTGCGTGCGCGCACCCACGGACACGCACCCCTCCGGCCAGGCAAAAGCATTTTCGTTGCTCCCAGAGCACACACACACACATTTTATTTTTTTTTTCCTTTTTTTTCCTTTTTCTTTTTCCATTACGAGCGATTAGATGGTGGCTATTCAAAGTTGCTGATCCAGAGAGAAAATAGGAGTAGATAAAAGGAGATTTCAAGTGACCTCCTCGTCCCTTTCACACCAACCTGAGCCCCAGAATAGCCAAGGATCAACTCGGACAAAAGCCCTTTCCTTTTCCCTTTCAGCTTCAGAAGATTCAGTGCAAGGGGTTAACAATAAAACATATAACTCTAGCCCCGTTTGGTAGGATCAGGCAATTTTGTATACCTTATTAACGACACCGTTGGATATGCCCGAGCTTCACCCCTAGAAACGTGTGAATAAAAAAAAAAAAAAAAAAAAATTAAAAAAAATTAAAAAAAGGAAGAAGAAAAATAAATAAATAAAAAAAAACCTTCTCGTGGTAAAATACATCGCAGTCATTTACAGCTTTTGTGTCGGGCTGGAGCGATTTTCTGCGTTTATTCTGTCTCCTTTAAACTTTATCTGAAGCGCATCCCCGTCCTCCCCACACCGCGAGACCCACGCTGTAATAAACATATCTTAACTCCTGGCAGTTTAAGTGAAAATGCTAAGGTTTATTACTCAGATCAACTTCTGATGAGGTAAATATGATCACGTCGCTACTGCTGTTACCGCCAGCCGCACTCTGCTGCCTTTCCCCCAGCAAAGACACTTCTGCACCGTTTTATCTCGGGTGCAGGGGAGAAAGTGACATTAAAACGCTTAAACGCCTTTGGAGCCGGTCTCTGCTCTGTGGAAAAGCCCGGCTCGAACCGAGTCCTGAGGCACTAATCCCCGCGGTGAAAGAAATGGGGTCTCTGACAGGTAACTATTAAGGCAATGATTATATCCTGCCGTCGATTGCGCTGTCAGGACAATCCCGCAACTTTCAAACTCGTTTCCACACTTTTCAGCTCTTCATCCAAAGCTCCAGCCCGGTTCGGAATCATAAAACAGCACCAAATTCACCCCGAACAGGAGCCGGGGGTTTAAAACACGCTCAGAGGTGTTTCAGGGCAAAGCCCCGCGTTTAATGGCTTTTGTACACTTTTGTTTCCCTTGGCTTCGGCGCTGGGATCACCACAGCTTTATTTGTGCCGAGAGTAAATATTTGGTCCTGGGTTCACCAGCGTGCGGAAAATGATTCCCAGATTTGCCTTATATAGGAAGGTTTGATTTGCATCAAGAGGTCATCAATTTCTTCTCCTGGAGCCCTGCTTGGGAATCGCCAGGCTCCTTTATGCTGTTAGACAAGTGGCCTTCGGTTTGGGTGCTTTCTCTCCCCTCCCCACGCAGACGTGGGTTTGTTATGTGGTTTAATTTCGGTGTTGGTTTATGTTGTGGGGTTGGTTTTGGGTTTGTGGGTTGTTTTTTTTTTTTTTTTTTTACTTCCAGGCACATATTTAAATTATTTTTTTTTTCCTTTCCCCCCCCTTTCTTTCTTTTTTTTTTTTTTTTGTTTTAAATTGGAAAAAAAAAAAAAAAAAAAAAGCAGGCTTTCGGATGCTCAGGCGTTTCTGTTTGGATGGATGGCGAGCGCAAAGTTGTGATTCAGCGCCCTGCTTTCGGGTTGGCACCAGAGCCCGGTACTTTTGAGCGCTAACAAATGACAAACCCCGGCTCGGCGCGGCCCCGCTGCCGGGGAGGCTGCGGGGACGGCAGATTGCCTTCCCGAGGGGGTGGCGGGGGGGGGGGGGAATGAAAGGGGGGAGCCGCTGTCACCGCCGCTTTTTTGCCAATCCCGTCTAAAACGAAGCAGGCGGTACGCGCGGAGGGGAAGAGCGGTCGCCCCTCTGGGTTAAGCACACGCGGAGGGCGAGGAGTTTGAGGGTGGGGGGAGGCGACACCCTCCCGAGGTGTGTGTGTGGGGGGGGTGGGAACCCTCCCCGCGAGAGTCGTGGGACCCTTTGGCGTGTGCAACCGCTCCGGACAAGGCGGGGATGCCAGCCGCGACCCCGGGAGGCTGTTTCGGGGTGGAGAGGGGAAGGAGTCCACTCCCACGAGTGATTTTTAACAAAAAAAAAAAAAAATACATAAATGAGGCAGGATATACGTGATGGAGGGGCCCGGAGCATGTGCGGGGCGGGAGGGGGGCTAAGCAGGGAAAGGTGGAGGCCCCGCTTTCCCAAGGGCAGGCTCCTTCAGTGGGATTTAGGGAAACGGCCTGGGCGATGGAGACAGGGATGCCTGGAGGGGAGAGGGGGGATGCCCACCCGGGAGGACCGAGTGGGGATCGGTGTCCACCCCCGCCCCGGCACCGGGCTTCCTTTTAGAAAGCAGCGGGGGTCGGCACAAAGCCCCCCCATCCGGGGTGCAGGTCCTGCAGGGCGGCTGCGGGCAAGCAGCGAGCGAGTAGCCCGGACCCCCCCGGAGGGGCCAGCCCGGCTCCCCCCCGCCCCATCCCGGATACCCAGGGTGTTGCAACCCACCGGAGACCCCCATCCCAGGGGAGGGGGCCACGGCTTCCCCTCGTAAAGCACCACCTCCCGCCCGCACATCTTGTATTGCGCTCCTCAAAGAACTTGGTTGTCCTTCAGGTCTGGCCGGGGGCGAGGAGGGGGGGGACGGGACGGGACGGGGAGGGGAAAAGGGGAAAAATAAGAAGAAGGCGCGGGGGGGAGGGGGTGGGGGAGAAAGTCAAAAGAAGGAAAAGGCCTGGGAGGAAAGGCCCCAGCACCGCTGATGGGAAATGAGGCCTGGCCCGGCACCGCCGGCTGTCGAGGCCTGGCCCGGCACCGGGGGCCGCGGGGGGCAGCGAGGCCGGGACGCACGATAAGAGCTGGGGAGGGAAGGGGGTGTCCCGGTGCGACGGGTCACATCCCGTTTGTAGCCGGCCCGGACGGTGAAAGGGGCCGCCCCGACGGGGGAGGGAGGGGTGGAAGGGGGGGGAAGAGAAAGGAGAAGGAAGGGGCGGGGGGGCGGAAAAGGGACCCCAACGCGCCCCTCTGGTTTTACAGCCTTGAAGGTGCCCGCCGGGCAGAGGAAGGGACAGTTAAAAATGCTAAAAATGAGGAGGGAAAAGGGACATTTTTGCACATCAGAGCTGCTCGCTGTGTGCCTGTGACAGCAGCCTGCGCATTTATTGTCCTCCCTCTACCCTGCTCCCTACGTCCGCGTGTGCATATATATGTGTATATATATACACAGACACATGTATATATGTACGTCCGTGCGTGTCTGAGTGTATTTTTTTTTTTTTTTTTTTTTTTTTGGCCTCGTGGAGCTTGGCAGGTGAAGCGGACGCTTCACATCTGTTTTGGAAAATGCAGGCTACGGATCTCAGCTCCCCATCTTGCATGCAACCCTGCCACTTCAGAAATAATAATAATAATAATAATACCACCATCAGTTGGGGTTTATATTATACTCTACACCCACCCACCCCACCCCTCTCGACTCCTTCCCCGCCAGAAATAGCGTGTAGAAGTTGTCACCACTAAGCTCCAGAGGAACTTTTCCTTTCCGGAGGGGACGAGAGAGCTGCGGAGGAGGAGGAGAGAGAGGAGCCAGCGCCGTCCCGGGTTGGGTTACACGGAGTGGGGGAAGAAAAGAGAGAGATGGAAAGAGGAGGGGGAAAGGAAAAAGAAAGGAGGGAAAAAAAAAAAAAAAAAAAAAGAAAGAAGGCTCAAAAAAAAAAAAAAAAGGCCCTAAATCCTCCCCAAACTCTGCCACCTTCAGATCCCAGCCAGGACCCCCGGCCTGGGGAAAGCGGGGTCTGGGGTGACGGAGGGAAAACTAAGACCGAGCAAGACCCCAGCGCCGTCGCCCCTACTCATTCCAGATCCGCCAGAGGTTAAAAAGCAATCAAAGCTCATTTCCCAATTAAATGTGAGTTGTGACCGTTTTCAAGCGTCCTTGTAATTTGCCGGGGGGAGGAAATGCCCCCCCCCGCCGGCTGAGCGGTGCTTTAACCTGGACAGCTGAGAGAGGGGGCTACGTTTACTGATGGGTGCCCCCCGTCCCGGCTCCTTCTGCCCCCCGGCTCCCGCACAACAGGACGCCGCGGCCGGGATTTTCCCCGGGATTCCCGCAAACTTCACCGGCCCTTCACCGCATCGGCTTTTTTTTTTTTTTTCCTTTTTTTTTTTTTTTTTTTTTTTTTTTAAAAAAAACCCCACATTTAATAATCGCTTATTCCTCAGCACGCAGCAAATGCAAGCCGCCAAGCGTTTTACAGCCAGGCGAGGGGAGAAAATACCTCCCCGCTGCACACACACACACACGCGCGCGCATTTTACCCAGACCAGCGCAATTTGAGCGGGTTTGGGCTTCCCTCCTGATTACGGTTGCGCCCAGCCCGGCTGGGAAGCACCTGATTGCTGCCCCTTAAATCTGTTGACACTATCACCCTATAGATAAACAGGCTGCCCATCGATCTTCTCATTAGGTGATCAAATAACGAACAGAGCAGGTGAAAGAGGAGAGCCGGAGGATGCTGGCACTTCTTCCCCCGCCGCTGCTGCTGCGGGCGCTGGAAGTTGTGCTGGGACACGCGTGGGTCAAGCTCTGAGAGACACGCGTGTTATCTTAACGGGGGGGTGTGGGGAAGCGTGGGGTGTGCAGTGGAAATACCCACACGCGTTTCTATAGGGGAAAACGTTTGGGGGGGCGGCGGGGCGGGGGGGGGGGGGGGGGGGGAGGGAAAGTCTCAGGGCAAAATGAGGGCTCTCTCCGCCCAAATAACGGGACGCTGGGGAGAAGGGGGGGTGGGAAGCAGCCCTGGGGAGGAGGGGGGGGGGGGGGGGGGAAGAGAGGTTGGGGAAGGTCTCCCCCCGCCAAGTGCCGCGGCCCCGCTCCCCTCCCTCCGCCCCGAAAGCCCGAGGAGAGAAGCGGCGACTTGCCTGGGGTGTCCCGGGGTGTCCCGGGGAGCCGGGGCCGGCGGAGCCCGGCCGGAGGAGCCGGGCGGCGGCTGCTGGGTCCGTCCACCTTCTCCCAGGCTTTCCGCCTCTCTCTGTGTCTGTGTCTCTGTCTCTCCCTCTCTCTCTCTCTCTCTCTCTCCCTCTCTCTCCGTGCCTCGCTCTGCCTCTTTTACTCCCTGTCTCTTCACAGTCTGGGGAGTAAAATCTAGATGATATACATACCGAGCTTGCTTTTTTTGTCCGATTTAATCTTATTCGTTTCACCTTTTCACTGACCAAGAGACAGGACCGAGAGTTTATTTGGAAAGAGGGAGAGAGAGGAAAGAAGCCCACTGTTGCATAGTCAATAACATCCTTTTTATCAATGCAATATACAATAGAGACGGCTTGGCCCGGGGACTCATTGAAAATCTCTTCATTATTTCGGGACAAAATCAAGCGTTTATTCTGATCTCAGAAATGATGAAGGATTCTTCTCTCCAGCCGGCTCCCAGCCTCAGATTTCAGAGCTGACAGGGAAAGAAAAAAAAATTTAAAAAAAAAAAAAAAAAAAGAAATGTGATCACGATACATCAAAGTTGAGGGATTTTTTTTTTTTTAATCTTTACAAATAATAACAATAAAACTTTTGTCATCTATTTCATCCCCTTTCCCCCCACAGGCTTTCCCCCTGTTTCCAATCTGATTATAAACTTTTATGGGAGCTGAAAGGAGGGCAGGGTGTCGAGTTAGGGAGGGTGGGGGGTGGTGGCTGGGTTTTCGGGGGGCTTTTTTTTTACGTTTTGTTTCTTCTTTGTCACACACGGTCTTTTCTACCCAAAGCCAATTTCAGACCCCTGGCAGACGAGGGAGATTTCCGGGAAGGCAGCCTTGTGAGAAAGGAGGGACAGAAATTGGCAAAAAAAATGGGGTTTTGCTCCCCAGTGCGGTTTCTATTAAAAATAAAGAAGGGGGAAAGGGGGGGGGGGGGACAGTTGGATAAAGGAGTAAAATAATAAAAGAGGGGGGTGTGAAAGGCCGCAGACAGGCAGGGTGTGGGGCCCCCCCCCCCCCCCCCGGCTCCCCCGGGCCGGCGGCTCCTGCCCGCTAGATGGCAGCCGGCGCCAGCGATTCCCGCGCCGCGCCGGGGCCGGGGACCGCGGAGGACGCGCGGCGG